>NW_026655976.1:4550-6303 GCF_009828535.3 Hylobates moloch
GAGTCTTGCTCTTGTCACCCAGGCTGGAGTGCAGTGGTACGATCTCAGGTCACCACAACCTGCGCCTCCTGGGTTCAAGCGATTCTCCTGCCTCAGCCTCCTGAGTAGCTGGGATGACAGGCATGCACCAGCATGCCCGGCTAATTTTGTATTTTTAGTAGAGATGGGGTTTCTCCATGTCAGTCAGGCTGGTCTCGAACTCCCGACCTCAGGTGATCCGCCTGCCTCGGCCTCCCAAAGTCCTGGAGTTGCAGGCGTGAGCCACCGTGCCTGGCCAAGGCATGCAAATTTCTGTAACGTGTATGCACAGGAGCCTTCAGAACAAAGACCCACGCTCCCAGGGAGGTACAAGCTTGTACACCATCCTGTGGTTACAGAAAGAATGGGGCTGCCATCCTGGAAAAACAGGCTTTTGGAGTGGAAGAAGAGGAAGAAGAGAAATTCTATTGGGGCTTGGATCTTCTCTCCTGGAGTGAGAAAAGAGGAATTCTATTGAGGGAAAGTAAGTGATTGCTAGGAAGATCCTTTGCCCAGGATGGAGTGCAGTGGCGCCTCTTGGCTCATGGCAGCCTCAACATCCCAGGCTTAAACAATCCTCCCACCTCGGCCTCCTTAGTAGCTTGGATGACAGGCATGCACCACCATGGCTGGCTAATTTTTTTCTTTTCTTTTTTTTTTTGTGAGACATAGTCTCACTTTGTCACCCAGGCTGGAGTGCAGTGGCACGATCTCGGCTCACTGCAACCTCCGCTTCCCAGGTTCAAGCGATTGTCCTGTCTCAGCCATCCCAGTAGCTGGGACTACAGGCACCTGCCACCACGCCCGGCTAATTTTTTTTTTCCTTTTTTTGAGACAGAGTTTCACTCTTGTTGCCCTGGTTGGAGTGCAATGGTATGATCTTGGCTCACTGCAAACTCCACCTCCCGGGTTCAAGCGATTCTCCTGCCTCAGCCTCCCAAGTAGCTGGGATTACAGGCGCCCGCCACCATGCCGGGCTAACTTTGTATGTTTAGTAGAGATGGGGTTTCTCCACGTTGGTCAGGCTGGTCTCGAACTCCCAACCTCAGGTGATCCGCCCACGTCGGCCCCCTAAAGCTCTGGGATTACAGGTGTGAGCCACCGTGCCCAGCCTTAATTTTTGCATTTTTAGTAGAGACGGGGTTTCACCATGTTGGCCAGGATGGTCTCAATCTCTTGGCCTCGTGATCTGCTCGCCTCGGCCTCCCAAAGTGCTGGGATTACAGGTGTGAGCCACCATGCCAGGCCGAAGCTGAACTTTTCTCTCCACTGGTCAGTGGGACATAGCAGTAGTTAGCCAAAATGTGGTTGCAGCTTCTCTACTTCCCCCCAGGCTGTTGGACTTTGCCCCACTCCCTCTGAGGCGCTGATAGCCCCTCCTGAGAGAAAGGATGGAAAAAGCTTTGGAGAGGTTTGCAGATGTCTGGGAAGAAAATTGCAAAACTTCCTTCGCCCCCTGGTGACGGAGATCCTTTAGTTCCTTATTTTATTTTATTTATTTATTGAGACTGAGTCTTGGACTGTCACCCAGGCTGGAGTACAGTGGCATGATCTCGGCTCACTGCAACTTCCGCCTCCCAGGTTCAAGTGATCCTCCAGCCTCAGCCTTCCAAGCAGCTGGAATTAACAGACGCCCACCACCATGCTCAGCTTATTTTTATTTTATTTTATTTTTTTGAGATGGAGTTTCGCTCTGTCACCCAGGCTGGAGTTCAGTGGCGTGATCTTGGCTCAC
>NW_026655977.1:0-1451 GCF_009828535.3 Hylobates moloch
TGAGACAAACTCTCCCTCTCTCACCCAGGCTGGAGTGCAATGGCAGGATCTCGGCTCACTGCAGTCTCCGCCTCCCAGCTTCAAGCGATTCTCCTGCCTCAGCGTCCCAAATAGCTGGGATTACAGGCATGCGCCATCATGCCCAGCTAATTTTTGTATTTTTAGTAAAGACAGGGTTTCACCATATTGGCCAGACTGGCCTCGAACTCTTGACCTCAAGTGATCCACCCGTCTTGGCCTCTCAAAGTGCTGGGATTACAGGCGTGAGCCACCGCACCCGGCCTCCTTTCAAGCGTCTGATGGCTGCAAACAATCCTTCATGCTCCTTGGCTTGTAGATGCATCACTCCAATCTCTGCCTCTGTCTTTTTTTTTTTTTTTTTTTTAGATGTCTCACTCTGTCGCCCAGGCTGGAGTGCAGTGGCGCAATCTCAGTTCACTGCAACCTTGGCCTCCAGGGTTCAAGTGATTCTGCTGTCTCAGCCCCCCGAGTAGCTGTTATTACAGGCGTGTGCCACCATGCCCAGCTAATTATTTTCTTTGTTTTGTTTTTGGTTTTTTTTGTTTGTTTGTTTTTGTTTTTGAGATGGAGTCACCCAGGCTATAGTGCAGTGGCACGATCTCGGCTCACAGCAAGCTCCGCCTCCCAGGTTCATTTCATTCTCCTGCCTCAGCCTCCTGAGTAGCTGGGACTACAGGCACCCACCACCACGCCTGGCTAATTTTTGTATTTTTAATAGAGACGGGGTTTCGCTATGTTGGCCCAGCTGTTTTAGAACTCCTGACCTCAGATCTGCCCACATCAGTCTCCCAAAGTGGTGGGAATACAGGCGTGAGCCACAGTGCCCGGCCTCTGCCTATGTCTTTATGTCACCTCTCTGTGTCTTTTCCCCTTCTCTTCCCTTATTAGGACACCTGTCATTTTCCCCTTCTCTTCCCTTATTAGGACACCTGTCATTTTCCCCTTCTCTTCCCTTATTAGGACACCTATCTTCCCTTATTAGGACACCTCGCCCTAATCCAATACAATCTTGTCATAAGATTTTTACCTTAATTACATCTGCAAAGACCCCTTTTCCAAATAAGGTCACATTCTGGATGGATATATGTTTTGAGAGAGGTTCCATATTCAACTCACTGCAGAAAGGTATTAAGAATTTCGGCCGGGCGCGGTGGCTCACGCTTGTAATCCCAGCACTTTGGGAGGCCGAGGTGGGTGGATCACGAGGTCAGGAGATCGAGACCACGGTGAAACCGCATCTCTACTAAAAATACAAAAAATTAGCCGGGCGTGGTGGCGGGCGCCTGTAGTCCCAGCTACTCGGAGAGGCTGAGGCGGGAGAATGGCGTGAACCTGGGAGGCGGAGCTTGCAGTGAGCCGAGATTGCGCCACTGCACTCCAGCCTGGGTGACAGAGCCAGACTCCGTCTCAAAAAAAAAAAAAAAAAAAAA
>NW_026655977.1:1551-6302 GCF_009828535.3 Hylobates moloch
AAAAAAAAAAAAAAAAAAAAAAAAAAAAGAATTTCAACAGGGCCGGGAGCGGTGGCTCACTCCTGTAATCCCAGCACTTTGGGAGGCCGAGGCAGGTGGATCATGAGGTCAAGAGTTCAAGATCAGTCTGGCCAAGATGGTGAAATCCTGTCTCTACTAAAAATACAAAAATTAGCCGGGTCTGGTGGCGCATGCCTGCAATCCCAGCTACTCGGGAGGCTGAGGCAGGAGAATCCCTTGAACCTGGGAGGCGGAGGTTGCAGTGAGCTGAGATTGCGCCACTGCACTCTGGCCTGGGCGACAGAGTGAGACTCTGTCTTAAAAAAAAAAAAAATTCAACAGGGTCTCAGAAGTGCATTAGACCAATTGCAGGACCCTGCTAAGAGTGGGGCGCTGTCCCACTACACAGGTCACATGCCCGCGAAGCTAGAGTGTACCAAGGTCATCCATACCCTCCCTTTCTGCTGTCAAATCCAGCAGTTGGGTCTGAGTCCTCACCTTACTGGACCCTCTCAGCAGCATTGGACATTGTCGATCACCCCATCCTCCTTGCAACTCCTGCTTCCCTTGGCTTCTGGGACACCCAGCTCTCCTAGTTTTCCTTTGAGCTCCCTAGCCAGTCAGTCATTCCTCAGTGCCTGCCTTCTGCTGGTCCTGCTGGCTCCATCCTCTAGAGTCTGGAGGCTGGGGAGCCACGGGGCTTGGACCTCATCCACTTGTCTCTATGTACTCGCTCCCTTGAGAATCTCATCTCATCCAGGTCTTTCAATGACCCCTCTGCACAGATGCCTGCTGCTCTGATCCCTCCTCTGAATTCCAGACACACGGATCCAGCTGCTGTCCAGCAGCCTGCTGACAGCTCCCCTTGGAGCTCTAATAAGCTTCTCAAACTTAGCCCATCCATAGTGAAGTCTTCCTAGTTGCTTGGGTGAAAATCTGCCAGCCATCTAAATTCCTCTCTTTCCTCTCACATCTCAACACAGTCTCAGCAAACACCTCCTGCCCTTCTTAGAATGAGATCCCCACTCCTTGCCATGGCCCACAAGGTCCTCCATGAAAACATGACTGAGTCTTCTGCTACCTCACCTCCTCCATCTCCTACCAACTTCATCCCCACCCCGACCTGCACTGAGGATGCTCCAGTCCTCCACCAGCCCGCCTCTGCCTCCTTGATCACACCAAACGCTCTCCCACCTCAGGGCCTTTGCACCTGTAGTTGCCTCTGCCTCATGTGATCTTTCCCAGTTCATTCATGAAGCAGGCTCCCCCACTTCATTCAGTCCTGCTCCAATGTCACCTGCTCAGGGAAGGCCTCCCTGACCACCCTGTTGAAAATAACACCCTCTGGTCCCTCTCTGTTCCCATCCCCTGCTTTGTTTTTATCCAAAGGCATCTCATACTTGCATTTGCTTCAAATCTACCTCCCCAACTAGAAAGTAAGCTCCATAATTTTAGGGACTTGGTGTTTTTCACTACCGTCATTGTCACCACCCAGTCACATATGTGACACATATGTGTTGAATCAGAGAATTAATGAATCTAAGCATGTTGCTCTTCTCGCTTAAAATCCTGAGATGCTCCATCACATCTCCGTGCTTTTGCCCATGCTGTTCCCTCTGCTCAGAATGCCCTTCCCCCTCCTAGCCTGCCTGGAAAACTTTTAGTCATCCCTCAAGACCAGAGCCCACTGTCGCCACCTTTGTGAAGCCCCTAGTTGCTGTAAGAGACACCTATATTTAGGCCGGGCACAGTGGCTCATGCCTGTAATCCCAGCACTTTGGGAGGCTGAGGCGGGCGGATCACCTGAGGTCGGGAGTTTGAGACCAGCCTGACCAACATGGTAAAACCCCATCTCTACTAAATATAAAAAATTAGCCGGGCAGAGTGGTACGTGCCTGTAATCCCAGCTACTCAGGAGGCTGAGGCAGGAGAATCGCTTGAACCCAGGAGGTGGAGGTTGCAGTGAGCCAAGATCGTACCATTGCACTCCGGCCTGGGCAACAAGAGCAAAACTCCTTCTCAAAAAAAAAAAAAAAAAAGAAAGAAAGAATAAAAAAGAGAGACACCTATATTTTCTCCTCTATGTTAAAAAACAACAACAACAAAAAAAATCAACTCCAATCATGTTTCCCTTGCCTCTCCCAGGCGACACCTCAACACCTTTTCTGGAGGGAAATTACTGTACCAGAAAAGACAGTTAATTTAAAAAAAAGTTTTTTTTTGAGACAGAGTCTCGCTGTGTTGCTAGGCTGGAGTGCAGTGGTGCAATCTCAGCTCACTGCACCCTCCACCTCCTGGGTTCAAGCGATTCTTCTGCCTCAGCCTCTCAAGTAGCTGGGACTACAGGTGCGTGCCACCACGCCCAGCTAATTCTTGTATTTTTATTAGAGACAGGGTTTCACTATGTTGGCCAGGCTGGTCTCGAACTCCTGATCCGCCCGCCTCGGCCTCTCAAAGTGCTGGGATTACAGGCGTGTGTCACAGCACCGGGCCTTTTATTTATTTGTTTATTTTTTCAAATAACGTGGAACCTGGAGGCAGAAACTTGGTGAGTCACAAGGGGGCAGCAAAGTGTTCCCACTCGGAGGAAGGCTACAAAGCCTTTCATCATCAGCTAGCAGCAACAATCGGTTTTAAACCATGTAGCAATAAAGGATTAGCCACTGGATTTAGTAACAACTAGTCATCACCCACTCCAGTGTCAGTATTTGAAAAAGAAATAGGATTATAAAATCTCAGCTCAGCCATTTTGTATATGCCCTTGGGCCAATCGCAATCTGTTCGACCCTGGTTTCCTCATCTGTAAACTAGGGATACCTGCTTCCGAATGTCACTTCCTCATATGGTTGTCTTGATAATTAACTAGGATGATGAAGGTAATAGATGAGCTGCCTGGAGTGTAGTAAGTGTTCATATGTAAAATACTATTATTACCATATAAAGAACCAAGGGAACTGAGTGTTGCTGAATACCTAGTATGGGCAAAGGCACTTTGAATCCTTAATCAAGTGATGAATGATGAGAAGTTAAATGAGAGGTTGAATGACAAAGTGAGAGGTTAAGTGACATGCCCAAGGCCACATAGCTAGCAACAACAATAGCGGTTCACACCTAGCAGGTACTTACTATGTGCCATGCCAGGCAGTCACAGTTCTAAGTACTTTGCATCTTTGCATGAGCAATTTTTTTTTTTTTTTTTTTTTTTTGAGACAAGGTCTCACTGTGTCTCCCAGGCTGGCGTGCAGGGGTGCGATCTCAGATCACTGCAACCTCTGCCTCCTGGACTCAAGTAATCCTCCCACCTCAGCCTCCCGAGTAGCTGGGACCACAGACACTTGCCACTATGCCTGGCTCATTTTTTAGCATTTTTTGTAGAGACGGCGTTTTGCCATGTTGCCCAGGCTGGGAGCTATCTCCCTTCTTACAATGATCCTGAGAAAAGAATTTTTATCTGAGGAATGCAAGTCAGGCTGGGAGAGACATTAAAATGAGACTGAAATCAGGCCCTACTCCCCACTTTGAACTGTGTATTCATCTCTTGAAATTGCTTGCTATTGCCACAAATAGCTATAAATTAACCCAATAATGCCACACCAGACACTACAACCCACAGTCTGTAGCTTAACAATGTTATTTCTGTAAACCAATGAGAATTCCTGACAAACAACTTCGCATCAGTCCACTCCCTGTCCCCCACTTTTGCCTTCAAAACTCCATCTGTAACTGCTAGTAATTGAAGTGTACATTCAGCGAAACTTTCTGCTCTCAGGTTGCAATCTTCAAGCTTGGCCCACATAAACTCTCTACTTATATTAATTTTGCCCAAGCTGCTTCTTTTTAGGTCGACAATCCTATGGAGTAGGTACTGTTATTATGCCCATTTGAAAGAAGACTGAGGCACAAATAACTGGGCTAAAGTCACACTTTGGAGTGTGGAGCTGGGCTAAGAGCGGAGGCAGTCTGGCTCCCGAGCCAGGGCTCTCGCTGCCCTGCCACCTGGCGGAGATGAGATCAAGCTGAGGAAAAGCTTGTCGCGGTCAAGATGAGGAAAAACTCAAGCCCCTTCCACCACCCTAGGCTGCTTTGAAACTAGCTTGCCTCAAAGCCTGCTCCAGACTGTTGAAAAACAAAACCAACACCCCCCCATCTCAACCCCACTATGCCCCTCTTCAGCCACTGGTTTCTCCCTCTTCCCCATCATAACTGTACTTTCTACGTGGCTCACTGCAATCTCTGCCTCCTGGGTTCAAGTGATTCTCGTGTCTCAGCCTCCCAAGTAGCTGGGATTACAGGCGAGTGCCAACACGCCCAGCTAATTTTTGTATTTTTAGTAAAGACAGATTTTTGCCATGTTGGCCAGGCTGGTCTCAAACTCCTGACCTCAGGTGATCTGCTCTCCTTGGCTTCCCAAAGTGCTGGGATTAGAGATGTGGGCCACTGTGCCCGGCCAAGAATAAGAAATTGATTGTAAGGCCAGGCAAGGCACTTTGGGAGGCCAAGGTGGGCAGATCTCGAGGTCAGGAGTTCACGACCAGCCTGGCCAATATGGTGAAACCTGTCTCTACTAAAAATACAAAAATTAGCTGGGCGTGGTGGTGTGTGCCTGTAGTCCCAGCTTACTTGGGAGGCTGAGGCAGGAGAATTGCTTGAACCTGGGAGGCGGAGGTTGCAGTGAGCCAAGATTGCGCCACTGCACTCAGCCTGGGCAACAGAGCAAGACTCTGTCTCAAAAAAAAAAAAAAAAAAAAGAA
>NW_026655978.1:0-2211 GCF_009828535.3 Hylobates moloch
AGCCCTGAGAGACCTCCTTGCTTCCTCCCAGTCTCCTCCTGCAGGCCAGGTGTTTTGACAGTAAGTCAGCTCACTTGCTTCTGGTGCTACCCTAATCTTAACCAATGGGTTCCAGCACTGGGATTTTATTTGTTCTTTAATTCTCACCTTCTGCTCCAATCTCTAAAAATGAATGTGTCATGTTTCCTTGAACCCTATATCTTCATTTCTTTGGTCTTCTTGACCATATCATGCTCCTGAAATCAAAGTCTTCTTGATTGGATTTTGAGCTCCAGACCCCCTGGGTCCTTTCTGTCCAGATCACTATTATATGATCCTTGGTTTCCCCTAGTCACTTACCCAATTCCAGGAGAATCCACGGCCATCTTCCTTTTAGTCCTCCCCCAATTCAACTCCAGCGAGAGACAACCAAGAATTCATGAATACATATATATTTATTTAATTCATAATATAGCATTTTGGATGGGCTGGAATATTGTAGAGAGGGATGAGGCCGTGTAATCCACAGATGCTCATATTTCTGTCACTAGGAGAGACACTATTGGTCCAGAGCTCCCAATACAAACAGGCGTGGGGTAAAGCATTTGATAAAAAATAGTCCAACAACAGTCTAATAAATAGTCTAGCCAATAACAACAATACAGCATATGTCTGAAGCTGGCAGACTACACCATAAAAGGCAGTTTTGTCTGACCTGATGGCAATCAGTTTGGCCAACCTGTAACACACAGCCAAATACAGCCATTGGCTCCAAGGCTGCAGTTGGCTTCAGGAGCTAGAAATAAGTGTAGGAGTGGTTCTTACCTACCTGCCTGACATTCTCCATTCCTTGGAGGAAGCAGTATCAAATATTTGAGTTTATTCAAAAGTCCATCCGTGGATTGCTCCATCTTGGTAGTCATATATAAATATGTAAACCATGGAAGTTTAGAAAATTCACCTAGAGTGTTTTAGCCAAAAAGAACAGATAAGTGATTTTGCTGCAATCTGAATTTCACTGCATCCAAAGATACACATAGAATTGTATAATAAAAACACATCCAGATGCAGTTACTCTTACTGACAAGTAGCCAGAACCTCAATGTGGCATTAAAATTTCTTTCATCCTCTCAAAACAGGTTTTACTTTATTTTGGATTATTTTTGTGCTTTCTTCAATAAGACAATATAAAAAGTGGAAACAAGCATAAATTGCAGACATAAAATAGTCTTCCGGTAGAAGCAGTTGTGGAGAACAGGTTGAGTAGAGCAACAACAACAAAAGCTTATGGAGTCACCTTCTTTGAAAATGTTAAATACGGGTCCTATTCTCTTGGTCCAGCTGGGTTTAGCTAGAGGTAGCCAATTACTTCTCTTAAGGTCCATGGCATTGCCAGGATTCTATAAAAGCCAAGTTAACTGAAGTAAATATCTGGGGCCCATCGCACCCCCACGGAGTACTTTGTCACCATGTTGTATGTTAGAAGTCATTTTTCACTGTTTGGCTCAGAATTTGGGACTTCAGAGTCAAACTTCATTGCTTACTCCAAACCCAGTTCAATTCTCCACTTTACTAAGTAGGCTTAGCTCTGAGTGATTTTTGGCTATAACCAAAATGTAAATCCACCTTCAAACAACAAAGTTTGACAAGACTGAAATGTTGCTGAAAAGAATGGTGCCATATGCTCCAAAGACATTTCCCCAAGATAACTGCCAAAGAGTTTTTGAGGAGGACAATGATCATTTATTATGTAGGAGCCTTGATACCTCTGCAATATAGAATTAATACAGCTCAAATGGAGTAGTAACCAAGCTTTTCTGCCCAGGAAGTAACAAACATCACTATGAACATGAGAGTACAAGAGGGAAACTTTCATAATTCATTTTTTCATTCGTACATTCATTCAATAAACATTAGCCAAGCTAATGTTCCAGGCACTGTGCCAGGTATTAAAAATATAACAACAATAAAAGACACAGTCCTTCCTCTCAAGGTGTTCAGTCTAGTAGGGAAGATGATTATACATTAAAATTTTCTGTGCATCAGAATCATGAGGAGCTTGTCAAAAATGTAAATTCCTGCCTATGTTCTCAGATATTCTGGTTAGGTCAGGAGTGGCAACCCAAAATCAATTGTTTTAGCAAACGCTAAAGGTGATTCTAACATAGGCGGTGTGAGGACCACGCTTTGAAAAACACTGCTATACAATGTGATTATTGCTGAGAGGGGGAA
>NW_026655978.1:2221-6302 GCF_009828535.3 Hylobates moloch
TCATCGCACCCCCACGGAGTACTTTGTCACCATGTTGTATGTTAGAAGTCATTTTTCACTGTTTGGCTCAGAATTTGGGACTTCAGAGTCAAACTTCATTGCTTACTCCAAACCCAGTTCAATTCTCCACTTTACTAAGTAGGCTTAGCTCTGAGTGATTTTTGGCTATAACCAAAATGTAAATCCACCTTCAAACAACAAAGTTTGACAAGACTGAAATGTTGCTGAAAAGAATGGTGCCATATGCTCCAAAGACATTTCCCCAAGATAACTGCCAAAGAGTTTTTGAGGAGGACAATGATCATTTATTATGTAGGAGCCTTGATACCTCTGCAATATAGAATTAATACAGCTCAAATGGAGTAGTAACCAAGCTTTTCTGCCCAGGAAGTAACAAACATCACTATGAACATGAGAGTACAAGAGGGAAACTTTCATAATTCATTTTTTCATTCGTACATTCATTCAATAAACATTAGCCAAGCTAATGTTCCAGGCACTGTGCCAGGTATTAAAAATATAACAACAATAAAAGACACAGTCCTTCCTCTCAAGGTGTTCAGTCTAGTAGGGAAGATGATTATACATTAAAATTTTCTGTGCATCAGAATCATGAGGAGCTTGTCAAAAATGTAAATTCCTGCCTATGTTCTCAGATATTCTGGTTAGGTCAGGAGTGGCAACCCAAAATCAATTGTTTTAGCAAACGCTAAAGGTGATTCTAACATAGGCGGTGTGAGGACCACGCTTTGAAAAACACTGCTATACAATGTGATTATTGCTGAGAGGGGGATGCTTGGGGTGTCTTTGGATCTCCAAAGAGGGATGCATCATCAAGTCTAAGGAATAAAGAGTTAGTCTGGTTGAGAGAGATAGAGGTGAGGAAAGGTAGTCCAGGATAGAGTCAAAAGTAGGGTGGGGAAATTAGATCTTTGTCCCAGGGCACTAAAATCTAAAAGACACCACAATAAATGAACAGTTTTGGAGAGCCAAGGACAAGGCAAAGGAAATTGTTCTACTGGGATGGAGGTTGCATTTTCTGTACTTACAGCATTTTCACACTATTCCTTTAATTTAAGAAAAATTTATGTTGTTTACTCTGGGCATTAAAATTGTTAATCATGTTTCTGCTGCAGGCCCAGAGAATAACTTGTGTAAATAGTTGTGTAAATAGTCAAACTTGGCTAGCTTAATCAATGTGAGGGGGAAAGTGGCAAAAGATGAAGCTGTGTAAGCAAACAGGGACATGAAAAGCCAGACTCTGTAAGGAGCTGGGACCTTCTACTGGGTGCTAAGGGAGCCAGTGAAAAGTTTGATGAAGGGGGAAAAAATCATTTTTTTTTTGTTTAAGAATTCGGGGATACGCCCTAGGGAAGAGACAAAGGTGACTGAGAAATGAAAGACATACATTTTAAAGCACTGCTACGCTGTATTGGAGCTGGGGGTAGGGAAAGAGATTAATATTTATGGCACACTTAGGAAATGTCAAGCACTGAGCTAGACAGTTTACATATGCTATCTTTTTTAACCTTTGAAACAGCCTTGTGAAGTAGACATTATTTTACAGAGGAGGAAACAGGCTCAGAGAAGTGAGGTACTTGTCCTAGGTCACAATGCTAATAAATGGTACAGAAACTAGGATCATTTGAATCCAAAGGTTATGAGCTTTCCACTACGGCAAATTATTTACCAACACTGATGAATTTTACTGAGGTTGTTCATTTCCTGATTAGCGGTAAGTACATATGGTCTTCAAAATCAAAAAAGATGATGTTGCTGCTAGATTTATATTTTTGAGCCTTCCTTGTGTGTCTGCATCAGTCTTGCTTTCCACATTAAGTGAACAAACAATACATAACTGTTATTGGGGAGGATTATATACTTTGTTTCTTCCACAGAATAGTAAGCCATTTGGCAGCAGGTAGAGCATTTTGTTAATATGTGCACTCCCATGGCAGTAGTTTGGTACCTGGCATCTAATAGTTTATTGAATGAATTAATAAATGAGCATCCACCAAACTAGGGGAAAGGAAGAGGTGAGTTTTGACATTTCAAGTCTCCAATCTGAGGGAGTTGTTACAGCTACCACTTCGTAATTTTACAACAGTAATATTTTCACAAATCCCAGAAGACTTCCGAAGCCAACTTAGCTCCTGGAAAGGGGAAAGCTCTGGTTCTCTGACATCCCCAATCCCTTCAATGGAAATTAAAAAAAAAAAATCATAGATGACAAGGCTCCATTCCCTTCAACTATACTGGTTAGGACTGGGATGAAGTTTATGTCTCCATTTGCATGGGGGGATTGGCTAAGCGAATGAATACTGTAAACAAGATTGCAAAAGGAATGATTATTTATCCTACTTAAGAAAACAAACTGTTTTCAGACATTCTTGAGCACTTCAGAAGTGTTTTATCTGAAAATGCAAGTACATTTATATGGGAATAGTTGGTGCATCAATAATACTCGATTTTTACTGATTAAGTAGGTTCCTAAAGAGTCTTCACTGTGCAACTTTTTAAAAGCCTAATTCTCATAACTGTATGTACTTGGGAATAGTAAAATTTTTTTAATAGTCTATGACAGAATTTTTAACAATTCAGATGGCCATCCTCAAGTAGGTAGCATCACTTCTACCTGATCAATTTTCTATCCAGCAACAGCATCTCTTGCGCAATCTTGTCTGTAAATCTCTGCTAATCCAATAAAGCTCTTCCCATTATCTATGTCATGGTTGCATGTGTATGTGTGCATGACAGGAGGGAGGAGGGCAATGATGGATAGAGGGAGGAAAGAAATGTTGACTGATTTTGATGTTTCCTTTAGGGGACAAAAATGGATGGTGTAACTTATTTTCCCCTCCAGTATATTTCTCACTCAAATTAGCAAATTAAAAAGTTTTTTGTTCTAGTTTGAGTTGGTGTTTGGGAAAAAAAAAGTTTTTTGTGTATATGTAATATATAAAGTGAATATACATATGCATACATCACAAGTGAATATATATAAAGTACATATATGTTCACTTTATGTATTACATATACACATTCATGGTTTCCTAACAAACCCTTCATGATAGGTTTTCATCAAAAGTAAAATATAATATGTGATAATTTGACACTGTTCAAAATTCTACGTGGCCAAACTGGCCAGTACTAGAAAGGCTGACCACCCCCGCCTTCTGGCTGGCTAGCTCCTTATTCAGGGCATCTTTCCACATTATTTAACTAGAATTACCCTAATTGCTTCCAATATCATTTATATTCTTAAATCATTGGGAATTTTTAATTCTCCAATGACAACAGAGGCATTTTCTAAATTTTTCTCCAATGGCTTGAACGCAGACTACTCAGATAATTTGTTCTGAAAAACTCAATATATTAATTCAAATACAAGCTTTAATGCACAAAAATTAAATCTGCAATATCTAGTTATTTTGGATGCTTCAAACAAACTTTATTTTGTATCTCATATATTGAACGCTAACTTAGGTGTAGGAGGGGAAGAACTGCTGAACTAGAGAGCCGGTGAATTATATGCTCTCCTGAAACTTAATGACAGGTTTTCATCCCAGAAACATAAGGGGATTCTTGAGGCCTGCAGTTGCATTCCTGCCGCTCAGGGTAATCAATAAAATCTGGGGCAGGCAAGCCAGACAGGATCATTAGGGATTTGTTCCAGATTGTAAATGTTGGACAAACTGGAAGAATGAAGGTCACATCAAAAGTATGAAGATGGAGAGAATTAGCTGGGTCATAGAAAGACAGCATATTGTTGTCATAATCCAGGAGGACACCCAGACGCTTCAGGTGTGGGGGCACATCCACCAGCATTTCCTTGTTGTTATGTCTCACCACGAAGTTACTATTGCAGCGAGAGAAGACCCATGAGGAGGCATTCTTGCCAATCCATTCATTCTTTGGAGCTGATTTGTAGGCAATGCCAATTGCATACCTGTGAGACAGTGGAGAGGAGACAGAAATAAACATTTATGAATGATCTGAGTTGTGTAAGACACCATATATGATATATAACAAATAGGATACATGTTTATTCCTTAGTTTACACTTAGACGCATAATGCTGA
>NW_026655979.1:0-6302 GCF_009828535.3 Hylobates moloch
TAAGAGTGAATATATGGAGAATCTCAACAGAGAAGTAAAAACGATAAGGAAATAATGGGACAAATTTTAGAACTGAGGGACAGAATATCTTATATAAAAATGACATTGTATGCACATACCAGTAAATTAAAGATGGCAGAAAAAACTATCAGTGCACTTAAAAACAGATCAAGAACAATTTCCCAATACAGTTAAGAATACAGAGGAAGAAAAATAATAAAAATAGGGCCAGTCTAGAACTAATATAATTGGAGTCCTAGAAAGAGTAGAGAAGGAGAAAATGAGACAGAAAAAGCTATTTGAAAAAGTGAAGACCAAAAGTTTTCCTAATTGTCAGCATATATCAACTTACAGGTTTAAGAAACTCAAAGAACAGAATAAAAATAAAGAACCAAATGCAGACATACCATAATCAAACCACTGGGCAAAAAAAGAGTAAATCTTGAAAGTAGCTAAAGGGAGGGAGAAAAATAATGTACATACATGGAAACAAATAGACAGATGACCTGTCATCAGAAATGACAGTTTAAAAAGCAATGAAACCACATCTTCAAAATAAAAAAAAAAACCTGTCAACTCCAAATTCTATAACTAGAAAAAGTAATTCTTGAGAAAATAAAGATTTATTCAGATAAAAGAAAGCTTCGAACATCTGTCATTAGCAGACCTAAATACAAGAAATGCAAACGGAAATTTTTCAGGCTAAAGAAAGATAACAACAGATGGAAATTCTGAACTACAGGAAGCAAGGAGAAGCTCTAGGAATGGCAAGTGCATCAACATGAAAAACTAAGGCTTTTTTCTTTTAGTTTTATAACAAACAACTGATGGTTTAAATAAAAAATTAAGTGTACTGTTGAGAATGTATGTAAACTATTCTAAATTAATAGCTCTGACAGGAGACTAAACGCAACAATTTTGCTGCAACATTTCTTTATGTTACGTGAAAACGTTGACTGTTAACAGTAAGTGGACTGCGATAAGCCCAGGATGCTGATTATAATCCCTAGAGAACCACCACATCATATGAAGACATTCTTCTAAAATGCCAATAAAGGAATTAAAATGGAATGCCGAATATTGTTCAGTTAATATAAAAAGGCATGAAAGAAAGAACAGAGGAGCAAAAAATGATGGAACAAATAGAACATAAGAGCAAAATAGGCTGGGCGTGGAGGCTCACGCCTGTAATCCCAGCACTTTGGGAGGCCGAGGCGGGCGGATCACGACGTCAGGAAATCGAGACCATCCTGGCTAACCTCTACTAAAAATACAAAAAATTAGCCGGGCGTGGTGGCGGCGCCTGTAGTCCCAGCTACTCAGAGAGGCTGAGGCAGGAGAATGGCGTGAACCCGGGAGGCGGAGCTTGCAGTGAACTGAGATCGCGCCACTGCACTCCAGCCTGGGCGACAGAGCGAGACTCCGTCCAAAAAAAAACAAAAAAGAGAAAAGAAAAAGAAAGCAAAATAGCAGGCTTAAATCCAACCTTATCAATAATTATTTCAGATGTAATTTAAATACTCCAAATAAAACACAAATTGTCCATCAGTATATTCTGTTATATGAATATACCACATTATCTTTATTCATCTGCCAATAGACATTAATAAAAGTACCTATAAGAGATGCATGCCAAATATTATGGTATAGATAAGCTGAGAGTAAAATAATTTCCAAGTATACCATGGAAACAACAAGCACAAGAAATCTTATGTGGCTATATTAATAGAAGAAAAAGTAGATCTCCAAACAAGCAATATTACAACAGAAAGCTATTTCATAATGATAAAATGTCAAGTACTTATGAAGACATAATTCTGTATTGCTAACTGATAGAATAACTAAAGAAAGTTAAGATAAAATAATTTTGAAAACAGCTTGACCTAATCAATATTGACCAAGACGATAGAATATATGTTCTATTATGCTACACGTGAAACATTTCTCAATAGACTATAGACCACTAAATATCCCTCAAGAAGTTTCAAAACACTGTAATCATAGAAAGTATGCTTTCTGACCATAATGAAAATGAGTTGAAATGGGTAAAAACAAGCTACCCAGGAAAGTCTACACTACTGGAAGATTTAAATACACCTTAAAATGCCCTTTAGCTCAAGGAAGAAATCATAAGAAACACCTTAAAATACATTGAACTGAATACAAGTAAAAATATACTATATCAAAATGTGTGGGATAAAGTTAAGCAGACCCAGAGTAAAGTTTTTGTATAAATGCTTATTCTAAAAAAGAGAAGTTCAAAACAAGTGAACTAATTTTCTACCTTAAAAAGAAAATCTAAAACAAGAGAGCAAATTAAGTCCAAAACAAGTAGAAGAAAGGAAATAAAACAGAAATTAGAAATCAATGAGACAGAAAACAGACACAGGAGAAAATTAACATGGCCAAAATTTAGTTCTGTGAGAAAGAAAGAAAACACAAATTCTAAATATCAGGGATTAATGAGATTGTACAGTTGTAGACACAAGAGACATTAACAAGATAATGGAATATTGTGAAACATTTTATACCAATTTTCATTACTTGGATGAAAGGGTGAATTCCTTGAAAAAAAACTTATAAAAAAATTCACAAGATTAAATGGAACATATGAATTGACATTTATTAAAGTAATTAATTGTCAAATACTTGCACATAAAAATATAAAACTAAAGAAAATAAAAAAATAAGCAAACTCCAGATCCAAAGAGTTTTGCTGGTGAATTCTTTCAAACATTTTAAAAAAATAAAATGTTTAAATTATTTCAGAAATAAAGAAGGGGGAAATTCCAAACTTGTTTATGAGTCAGAATTCTGATACCAAAACTACAAAACCCAGGAATCCAAAACTGATTTCTGCTTAAAGAGCTATCACCATTCTAATCTGTGCTTCTAATGAATTTGGCTATCTTAGATACTTTATATAAGTGGAATCACACAGTTTGTCCTTCTGTGACTGATTTCCTTTACTTAGCATTAATGTCCTCTAGGTTCATCCATGTTGCATATTGCAGGGCTTTCTGTTTTTAAAGCTGAATAATACTCCGTTGCATGAATATACCACATTTTCTTTATCTATTCATCTGCCAATAGACATTAACCTTATTCCCACATTTTGATTAGAGTAAATAATGCTGCAATGAGCCTGAGAATCAGAGAATCATCCCAATTTCAATCCTTTCAGATAAATAACCTGAAGTGAGATTGCCAGATCATATAGTAGTTCTACTTTCTTAATTTTTTTGAGGAGCCACCGTACTGCTTTCCATAGAGGCTGCACAGTTTTACACTCCCAGAAACACTGTACAAGTGTTCCAATTTCTCCCCATTGTTAACACTCATTATCTTTTTCTTTCAATAAGACCATTCTAACAGGCTTGAGGCAATATCTCTGTGGTTTTGATTTGCATTTCCCTGATGATTAGTGATGCTGAGCATTTTTTTCATGTACCTGTTGGTCATTTGGATATTTCATTTGGAGAAATATCTATTGCTGATTAAAAAAAGAAAAAACTCTCAGCAAGCTAGAAAAAGAAATTTTCTCGAAGTGATGGAAAGCATCCACAACAAAACATATAAACAATATTATATTTGATGGTGAAAGCGTAAATGTTTAAACCACATAGATTAGGACAAGAAAAGGATGTGTGTGTTCGTCACCTCTATTCAACATTGTACTGGTGATTCCAGATTTTGAGTATAAATATTCAGGGGACAACTGTTGTCACTGAAGCCCAAATCTTGGTCATCCTCAGAAAAAAAAAAAAAAAAAGTTGATTAGGTTGTATATAATCTAATTCTACTTGCTTTGGGCTTAATTTTAGAGAAATTCAATTAAGTTGCTTAATTTAAGCAACTTTTACTTAAATTAAGCAACTTAATTGAATTTCTCTAAAATTACAGCTTGTATCAACTCTAGAATTTATTGGGCACCTCCTAGGACATAAACACTGGAATTTGGTGAGAGACATCAGGTAGGAAAGAGCCTGGCTCTGACATAAATTCAACACACAGAGGGGGACACATGTTATGAGACTGACGTGCCTTCTCCATCTCATAAAAGGGGTTCTTGTTGCTGGTAACACAGATTAAACTATTTCAATTACATTCAAGATAAAAGGATTAGCAATTGTATGTAAGATGAAAAAATCACCCCTCAGGAAGACAAAAGTCTCACAAAAGGATATTTACACTAGCCAACACTTTGAAATTTAGGCAGAGATCGCGCTTTCTGGGTGAACTAAAGTAGCAAGAACAAAGTAGAGGCTCCAATTCTAGGAAAAAGGGGCCCTAATAAGGTTTATGATCCAGAAACTCAAGAAATCCAGACAGAAGGATGCAGTCTCCGCATTCAAGGCAGTAGCAATACGTGGATTACTAAGCCAATCCCCAAAGCAGGAACTCATAAACACAAATTGGATTGAGGAAGAAGCTTGCCCACCAGAAGATTTAGGTTATTACAAGGTAGAACGTGATAGAGAAAACGAGCATGGGACTGGAAACAAAAGGAGGAAGTCCCATGATTACAACTAGAATATAACTGTCAGAGATGGTGCAGAAACAAGACTGAAGAGAGAACTCCTTAAACCCCACGTGCCTTATGTCAGGACTGATCCTGGACACAGGCTGGAAAGCATAGCCTGCAAGTGCTGAGGGAGGAGGCGTGGGCTCAGCTGTGAGAAGGAGGACATACAGCTGAAAAGCAGATAGGGGTCTTGAAATCACACAGAGGGTTTGGGCCTTTGTTGCTCTCTGCCAGCAGCCGCCAGTAGTTCTCACCCTTTGGCTGGCATCAAAATCACCTGGGGCAGTGGTGGGGAGGGGGAGAGTGTTGTAAAACCACAAGTGACCAGGCAGAAAACACCTGTATGTTTTCCAATTCAGTAAGTACAGAAATCTTAATTGGAACAAGGTGGAAGTCAGACATTGATAGTGCTGTGGACTGCTCCAGGGACATAAGCATGATCTTTAGAGAAGTGGCTCTAACCAGTTGAGGGCAACCACTGGACAGAGAGAGGTCCAGACCAACCGTACACAGAGACATCATGCAATTACACTTTAGCAACCTCTCCAAATAACATGTCTCTTAGTGAAACTTGGGAGGTTGAAAATTAAAAACATAAAATCCAGTGGCATTTATGTATCCTAGGCATTTGTCTGGTTCTTCCACCTTGCCTTTGCTTGGTTAGAATTTTGGGTAGATAAGAGGTGGATTTACATGTGCTAGTGTGAGAACTTTGATACACTCATTTAGACATTGACCTACTATCTTGATGTTTGAAAGCTACAAACCAAAGAAATGTCTTTTTACATAAAACAAATTCAGCCCTTGCCTTCCTTATAGATTACATCTTCCACTAGCAGTAATAAAAAAGTAACAATATGCATAAGTCAAAGTATCTTCTTAGATCCTCTGTAGTGTTTTATTATTTAGTTGTGTGAATTAAAGTAACTCTCAAAATTTCAAGGATGCCTGAGAAGCAATTCATGTTCAAAGCCTGCCCTCTTGTGACAATGTGTTGTATGTTTTACCGTAAAAGTAATCTTATTTCACCTTATAACCTCTACAATCCAATTCATAACAGCATAAAAAGGAAATAAAACCTTACATAATTTTGAATTTTAGAAAGTACCTTGTTTATATGGCTCCTTTAGATAATGAATAGTCAATTTGGTAAATATTCCAGTGAGTTGAAGGTTTGAATCCATCTCACTTAACTAGCTTGATGGATGTATTTCTAAACCTATACGACCCACTCCTCTGCTTTTAAAAAATTAAAGTTAGCTGTAGATTGAGATGTCAGTGACACAGTTTATAGAACATAACTTAGATTGTCATCTACATTACTGTAACTACAAATACCACCCTCAGATTGAAGAATCAGTTTTATCAGTAAACATCTCTAATTGAACTACAAATGGTGTATGTCTTCTGGCTTTTACAAGCTCTTGGTCTAACGCAGGGGATATATGATGTAAATATTACAAAACAAGGCCACGCGCGGTGGCTCACACCTGTAATCCCAGCACCTTGGGAGGCCGAGGCGGGTGGATCACAAGGTCAGGAGATCGAGACCATCCTGGCTAACACGGTGAAACCCATCTCTACTAAAAATACAAAAATTAGCTGGATGTGGTGGCGGCGCCTGTAGTCCCAGCTACTCAGAAGGCTGAGGCAGGAGAATCGCTTGAACCCAAGACGCGGAGGTTGCAGTGAGCTGAGATTGCACCACTGCACTCCAGCCTGGTGGCAGAACAAGATTCCATCTCAAAAATAAATAAATAAATAAATAAATAAATAA
>NW_026655980.1:0-6302 GCF_009828535.3 Hylobates moloch
TAGGGACATGGATGAAACTGGAAAACATCATTCTCAGTAAACTATCGCAAGGACAAAAAACCAAACACCGCATGTTCTCACTCATAGGTGGGAATTGAACAATGAGAACTCATGGACACAGGAAGGGGAACATCACACTCCGGGGACTGTTGTGGGGTGGGGGGAGTGGGGAGGGACAGCATTAGGAGATATACCTAATGCTAAATGATGAGTTAATGGGTGCAGGAAATCAACATGGCACATGGATACATATGTAACAAACCTGCACATTGTGCACATGTACCCTAAAACCTAAAGTATAATAATTTAAAAAAAAGTATAAAAAAAATTGACATTTGGGGGAAATTTTTGGTATGTATACATATATGTACCTTATGGTTGTATTGCACTTGAAAATTTTCAAGGCATTTTCATAAATGCTACACTGGATTTTGAAGAGGTATTTAAAATACATTTCAGAAATCAATACTACTCATATGTTATAAGTGCAAGACACTGATAAGGTTATTTATATTATGAGGGTTATAAAATAACTATAGTACAGGACAGTGGTGAAATGCTTTACATTTGTATTGAATATTCACTTTCTTTTTTTTTTTTTTTTTTTGAGACAGAATCTCGTTCTGTTGCCCAGGCTTGAGTGCAGTGGCTTGATCTCCACTCACTGCAAGCTCCGCCTCCCGGGTTCACACCATTCTCATGCCTAAGCCTCCCGAGTAGCTGGGACTACAGGCCCCCACCACCACGCCTGGCTAAGTTTTTGTATTTTTAGTATAGACGGGGTTTCACCCTGTTAGCCAGGATGGTCTCGATCTCCTGACCTCATTGATCCACCTGCCTCTGCCTCCCAAATTGCTGGGATTACAGGTGTGAGCCACTGCACCTGGCTGAATGCACTTTCATTTTCTCTGAATTTCCACCCTCATTCCAGCCCATGCAGAACAAATACACATTCTCATCCTCAGATGCTTTCATTGTCCTTAATATGCATTTCCACTATTGTTATAAGCTCATAAACAATGTTTACTTTTCATGCTAGACCATGTGATCCTTGAAGTCATCCATTGCATTTTTTCCTTCTCTTATCCCTGGAGATCATCTTGACATTGGGCACATAACAGGTGCTGGAGTGAATTAATTGTATGTCTCATTAAGCCCACCCATGTTGATATGAGCATCAGTAATAACTATATTGCATAATATCGGTGTTACCAAACTTGTTATTGATGAGAAAATGCATGTTCAAATGAATGACCAAGAGACAGCAGGCACAAGGAGCAGGAGAAGGTGCTGGGTCTTGTGGCTCATCGTACTGACTCTATGAGCATCATTTACCATGCTGGAAAGAACCATCATGGGAACTGAGGTGAGTCAGAAAAGGCCTCCTATATTCTGAGGGAGGAAGGTCTGAGCTTGCTGTGGGTGGTACTTCACTGCCCTGGTGATATTGAATTTCTACTAGGGATGGAAGGCGTCGAGGGCCACAATGGCTCAAAGTCCTTCATTTTTGCATGGAGTAGTGGTGGTTAGTTTTACAGCATTTAGATTAGGAAATTCTGGAATTTCAGCAAAGTGAGAATTACTTTGGGCATGAGAGTCTCTGCCTTCTTACAAGATTGCTATGTTACAAGGGATCATGTATGCAAACATAGTTTTAAGATTATTTAGAGGCACATAATTATAAATAAAGGTGACTACCAATATCTGTACTATTCACAAAACAATTTCCCAAGTTGCTGGAGAATACCAGGAGGGTTAGGCCAGTGACCCAGCTAACTCAGTGTCTGCAGTTTTTCACGATTCCCTGAGGGACTATTAGATAAATGTATGTTGTAATCTCTCTCCTTGACGTGAAACTCGGAAACCTAAGAATGCTCATAGCATACTTGGCTTATACCTATCATCTCTCAAATAAATTAACCAGGCAATATTTTACTTCTTCAAATAAGTTAGTAATTCTGATGATAAAACTTATTTTTAGAGAAGTTTAATTTATAATAATGCACATTTTGATGATTAATTCCTCTTCCTCCTTGATTTAAAAGAAGATAATACATATGATTTCAAAGGCTTTAGACATATGAATAATCCACTCACCTTGGCTCACTGACACAATAAACCACAGAATTGTATTGTATGGATCACTGGCATGGCCGATGGTAGCACCTCCTGTGGAGTTATTGTGGTCCACCTTGTGGAAGGCGGCTTCCTCACTTTAAAAGTAATGCCCTCTAGGTGGTCCCTGATCCAGAATGTGTCTCAAAGAACAATAGAAAACCATGGATTGATTCTGACATTTTTTATTCCATTGTGATCATCAGAAATTTCTAAAATTCATCTCACCCTATTAGAATTTCATAGCCCATAATAGATATCCATTTGAAGCAGTTCTGTTGAAAACTCATATTATTCAGCTTTCCCTTAAATGCACATAAAAAAACTAAATAGAGAATAGCTGTTATATGACACACAAATATTTAATTTGAAAACTCAATTCTCAAGGTTAAAAGATCAATGACAACAGCAAGAAAAATTACCCTGTGTTTCTCCATGTATATTATCAAATATAAAATCATCTACCCTGGTTGTCACACTAATAATTTTCACATAGTAAGTTTGGGAAACTCTACCTCAGTGCTTCTCAAAATGTGGTTTGTAGAGCAGCAGCAGTAGCACCTGGAAACTTGTTCAAATTCAAATTCTTAGGCCCCATTGTAAGAAATTTTAAACCAGAAACCTTGATTGTGGAGCTCAGTAATTTGTTCCAACAAGGCATCCAGATGGCTTTACTGATTTTCCTTCCACCCAAATAAACGTTCACATTGGAATCTCTAGAAACTGCAATTGTGTTACATTACATGAAGGAAGGGACTTTGCATATGTGACTAAAGGGTATGGACCTGGATTATCTGGATGGGCCCAATCTAATCCCAGAAGCCCTTAAAGGTGGAGAACTTTCCCTGGCTGGAGTCAGAGGAGATGCAATAGAAGAAGAAGCAGGGAGCTTGCAAAAGCTGAAGGCAGAGAGAGTCTAAGTGGGAGAGTATTCAAAGCACCCCTTCATTGGTTCTAAGATGCAGTGGGCCACATGCAAGAACTAGAGAGAGTCCTGGAATAGTTAAGGCTAGGTCCCCAGGTGACAACCAGCAAGGAAATGGGGACCTCACTCCTACAACACAGAACTGAATTCCACCAACAGTTTGGATGAGCTGAGAGGTGGATTCTTCCCCAGAGCCTCCAAAAAGAAGGAAGCCCTGGCAACACCTTGATTTCAGGCTCATGAGACTGGAAGCGGAGGAACCAGCTGAGCCACACTCTGCCCAGACTTCTCACCCTCAGAAACTATGAGGTAATGAATTATTTATGTGTATGTTAATCAGTTACGTTTGTGGTGACTATTATGGCAGCAATACAAAATAAATACCACACTCAAGTTTGAAAACCACTGCTGTGCATAATCATTAATTATCATTATCATTTATTCTATTGATGGCATACAGTTGGAACCACACGGATGAAAAATATTTCCTTGATCGACATGCTTATTCATGCCAGCCTCTGTATAAAGTAAGAATATAGCACAGTGCAGCACGTGGAAATCATGGTTAGTCCCATTCTTTGGGAGTTCTGATGTTTATAAACATTTAACTGAGATAGACCTGGGGCTAATGACAGATCTATCTTCTTTCTAAATGTGCTATTTGGTTAAATTTATTTAAGCTTTCTATTTTTTTATTTTATTTTTAAAATTTAATTTAATTTTTTCTTTTTGAGACAGAGTCTCGCTCTGTCACCCAGGCTGGAGTGCAGTGGCACGATCTCAGCCCACTGCAAGCTCCACTTCCCAGGTTCACGCCATTCTCCTGCCTCAGCCTCCCGAGTAGCTGGGACTACAGGCGTCCGCCAACACTCCTGGCTAATTTTTTGTATTTTTAGTAGAGACAGGGTTTCACCGCATTAGCCAGGATGGTCTTGATCTCCTGACCTCGTGATCCGCCCGCCTCGGTCTCCCAAAGTGCTGGGATTACACGCGTGAGCCACCGCACCCGGACTTTAAGCTTTCTTTAGTAAGAATTCTCTTTGTAGAATGAGGTAGCAATACCCACCCAATAGAATTGCTTGGAGGATAAAATAGATAACATATACAATAAACCTGACATTTATTTGGTACTCAATAACAAGTAGTTCTTTCTGTAAGAGCAATAGAAACCACATTTTGGAAGCAGAGATAACCAGTGAAGATCATTGTCTCAGGTCTCTCTTCTCAGAAGCAGAGTTGGAGATGGGTTCTTGAACATGTGATTCATTTCAGGACAGACTATAAGGGAAGCATATTAGGGCAGGAGAGATAAAGATGTGGACTCGAGGGGAAACAAATGTCATCCTCTTCCCATGGGGAAAGCTTCACAGCACAAGTTGGAGTCAGGGCCAGCCATTGGCTCAGCAGTCATTGGACTTGGAAGGGGAGAAAAGCCAATTATCTGGGGAAAAGGCCGCTGTGCATTGGGAGCAAGCAACACTCCCAGCAGCAGGTACCCCAGGCACAAAAGAGTATCTGTGTCCGACACTAACAACCCACAACAATTATTCCATTTCCAAATTAAGTCTCTGGCTTGTTTTTCACTTGAGGGCCAAAGCCAGCAGGTATCACTCGACTCTCTGCCTTGTGCAATGCATAGCTTCAGCAAATTTTTTTTTTTTTTTGAGATGGAGTTTCGTTCTTGCTGCCCAGGCTGGAATGCAATGGTGTGATCTCGGCTCAGTGCAACCTCTGCCTCCCAGGTTCAAGCGATTCTCCTACCTCAGCCTCCTGAGTAGCTGGGGTTACAGGCATGTGCCACCACGCCCAGCTAATTTTTTTTATTTTTAGTACAGACGGGGTTTCTCCACGTTGATCAGGCTGGTTTTGAACTCCTGAACTCAGGTGATCCACCCGCCTCAGCCTCCCAAAGTACTGGGATTACAGGTGTGAGCCACTGCACCCGGCCAGCAACGGAATTATTACAACTCCCATCTGCCTAGTGGCTCTGCCTTTCCCTCTTTGTTTATGAGTTTTAGCCATGAATCACCCATATGGAGATCTAGATTTGTATGGAGTGGCAGTATCTGCTAAAATAGTTTTATTTTTCCTTGGAAAGTTATGGCTGGAAGCATTCTGTGATAATTCTGTTGCCAGTCTTTAGAAACCAATTACAAAATGCATTGATTCATTGATTATTTAAATTAAGAAAGAAAATAGAATACAGCTTTCTTTTTCCTACCTGGTGAATTTGATCTTTACTTTAAACTCATCTTCCTCATCCCACAGTGATTGTCCAATGTCATTCTGCCTCATTCTGCCTGGATAAATATAGTTTGTTAGATACCCACATTTAGACCTCTAGTGGAAACATCACATAAAATGTAATATGAGAATACTGTATAAAATTATATAATAGGATATTTTTCCTCAGTGTTTCCCCAGCCCCCATCTGTGCCACTTTATCCATATTATATAACCCACTAATTTGCTAGGTTTGCCAAAAATTCTAACCTTTATTTCTTTCTGTAGCACTGTAAGTTTTGGACTTTGCCTGTTAATTCCAACTGGTCTTAAGTCATATACTTCCTGCATTCTAAAAATAGATTATCTAATTCAAACTAATGTGCTAATGGCTGAGAAGTTTCAGTGCATTATTTCAAAGAGATAGCATCTGTATTTGCCACTTTCCATTACCTCAAAGCATTACAGTTATGAGAATCACAAGTATTACAAAGACCTCTAAGTGAGATATAGTTAAGTGGACTAATGCTCAAATCGTAACATGTAAGTGATTTTCCTTTTTTTATTTATTCAAGAAATACATATTCTAGGTATTTTCCTAGTTCATTTAAAGACTCTGGGGGCCAAAGAATTTGATAATCATATAAAGGAAAACAATGGCCCTTTCTTAGATCAGGCAATGGTGGTATTAGATATTTTCTGAAATCTAAAATAATGTTCCAATATATGCAATGACAAATGTCAGTCACACTAAGCAGAATCAAACAGTTAATTTCAGAAGGAGCTTTTAGAAGGGAATGCAAAAACAATTCCCAGGTCATCCCATCTCTCAAAATACCTTCACAGTGATTGCTAGAATTATAACCTGTGGTTACTGTAGGCATCTTTTTTGACACTTAGCACAGGGATAGTGTGGTGCCACTGATGAAAACACCACCTCAAATCTGCTTCTCAATCAGTGCTGTGCTGGATTTCTATGGAATCACGTCAGTTTTAGGAAAAGCATATCTTTCAGCTGTTGAGATGAAACTAATTAATG
>NW_026655981.1:0-6301 GCF_009828535.3 Hylobates moloch
TATATACCCAGTAATGGGATGGCTGGGTCAAATGGTATTTCTAGTTCGAGATCCCTGAGGAATCACCACACTGACTTCCACAATGGTTGAACTAGTTTACAGTCCCACCAACAGTGTAAAAGTGTTCCTATTTCTCCACATCCTCTCCAGCACCTGTTGTTTCCTGATTTTTTTAATGATGGCCATTCTAACTGGTGTGAGATGGTATCTCACTGTGGTTTTGATTTGCATTTCTCTGATGGCCAGTGATGATGAGCATTTCTTCATGTGTTTTTTGGCTGCATTAATGTCTTCTTTTGAGAAGTGTCTGTTCATGTCCTGTGCCCACTTTTTGATGGGGTTGTTTGTTTTTTTCTTGTAAATTTGTTTGAGTTCATTGTAGATTCTGGATATTAGCCCTTTGTCAGATGAGTAGGTTGCAAAAATTTTTTCCCATTCTGTAGGTTGCCTGTTCACTCTGATGATAGTTTCTTTTGCTGTGCAGAAGCTCTTTAGTTTAATGAGATCCCATTTGTCGATTTTGGCTTTCGTTGCCATTGCTTTTGGTGTTTTAGACATGAAGTCCTTGCCCACGCCTATGTCCTGAATGGTATTGCCTAGGTTTTCTTGTAGGATTTTAATGGTTTTAGGTCTAACATATAAGTCTTTAATCCATCTTGAATTAATTTTTGTATAAGGTGTGAGGAAGGGATCCAGTTGCAGCTTTCTGCATATGGCTAGCCAGTTTTCCCAGCACCATTTATGAAATAGGGAATCCTTTCCCCATTTCTTGTTTTTGTCAGGTTTGTCAAAGATCAGATAGTTGTAGCTATGCGGCATCATTTCTGAATGCTCTGTTCTGTTCCATTGATCTATGTTTCTGTTGTGATACCAGTACCATGCTGTTTTGGTTACTGTAGCCTTGTAGTATAGTTTAAAGTCAGGTAGCGTGATGCCTCCAGCTTTGTTCTTTTGGCTTAGGATTGACTTGGCGATGCGGGCTCTTTTTTGGTTCCATATGAACTTTAAAGTAGTTTTTTCCAATTCTGTGAAGAAAGTCATTGGTAGCTTGATGGGGATGGCATTGAATCTATAAATTACCTTGGGCAGTATGGCCATTTTCACGATATTGATTCTTCCAACCCATGAGCATGGAATGTTCTTCCATTTGTTTGTATCCTCTTTTATTTCATTGAGCAGTGGTTTGTAGTTCTCCTTGAAGAGGTCCTTCACATCCCTTGTAAGTTGGATTCCTAGGTATTTTATTCTCTTTGAAGCAATTGTGAATGGGAGTTCCCTCATGATTTGGCTCTCTGTTTGTCTGTTATTGGTGTACAAGAATGCTTGTGATTTTTGTACATTAATTTTGTATCCTGAGACTTTGCTGAAGTTGCTAATCAGCTTAAGGAGATTTTGGGCTGAGACAATGGGGTTTTCTAGATATACAATCATGTCATCTGCAAACAGGGACAACTTGACTTCCTCTTTTCCTAATTGAATACCCTTTATTTCCTTCTCCTGCCTGATTGCTCTGGCCAGAACTTCCAGCACTATGTTGAATAGGAGCGGTGAGAGAGGGCATCCCTGTCTTGTGCCAGTTTTCAAAGGGAATGCTTCCAGTTTTTGCCCACTCAGTATGATATTGGCTGTGGGTTTGTCGTAGATAGCTCTTATTATTTTGAGATACGTCCCATCAATACCTAATTTATTGAGAGTTTTTAGCATGAAGGGTTGTTGAATTTTGTCAAAGGCCTTTTCTGCATCTATTGAGATAATCATGTGGTTTTTGTCTTTGGTTCTGTTTATATGCTGGATTACATTTATTGATTTGCGTATGTTGAACCAGCCTTGCATCCCAGGGATGAAGCCCACTTGATTATGGTGGATAAGCTTTTTGATGTGCTGCTGGATTTGGTTTGCCAGTATTTTATTGAGGATTTTTGCATCAATGTTCATCAAGGATATTGGTCTGAAATTCTCTTTTTTGGTTATGTCTCTTCCAGGTTTTGGTACCAGGACGATGCTGGCTTCATAAAATGTGTTAGGGAGGATTCCCTCTTTTTCTATCAATTGGAATAGTTTCAGAAGGAATGGTACCAGTTCCTCCTTGTACTTCTGGTAGAATTCAGCTGTGAATCCATCAGGTCCTGGACTCTTTTTGGTTGGTAAGCTATTGATTATTGCCACAATTCCAGAACCTGTTATTGGTCTATTCAGAGATTCAACTTCTTCCTGGTTTACTCTTGGGAGGGTGTATTTGTCGAGGAATTTATCCATTTCTTCTAGATTTTCTAGTTTATTTGCATAGAGGTATTTGTAGTATTCTCTGATGGTAGATTGTATTTCTGTGGGATCAGTGGTGATATCCCCTTTTTCGTTTTTTATTGCATCTATTGATTCTTCTCTCTTTTCTTCTTTATTAGCAGTCCATCAATTTTGTTGATCTTTTCAATAAACCAGCTCCTGGATTCATTAATTTTTTGAAGGGTTTTTTGTGTCTCTATTTCCTTCAGCTCTGCTCTGATTTTAGTTATTTCTAGGCTTCTGCTAGCTTTTGAATGTGTTTGCTCTTGCTTTTCTAGTTCTTTAAATTGTAATGTTAGGGTGTCAATTTTGGATCTTTCCTGCTTTCTTTTGTGGGCATTTAGTGCTATAAATTTCCCTCTACACACTGCTTTGAATGTGTCCCAGAGATTCTGGTATGTTGTGTCTTTGTTCTCATTGGTTTCAAAGAACATCTTTATTTCAGCCTTCATTTCATTATGTACCCAATAGTCATTCAGGAGCAGGTTGTTCAGTTTCCATGTAGTTGAGCGGTTTTGAGTGAGTTTCTTAATCCTGAGTTCTAGTTTGTTTGCACTGTGGTCTGAGAGACAGTTTGTTATAATTTCTGTTCTTTGACATTTGCTGAGGAGAGCTTTACTTCCAACTATGTGGTCAATTTTGGAATAGGTGCGGTGTGGTGCTGAAAAAAATGTATATTCTGTTGACTTGGGGTGGAGAGTTCTGTAGATGTCTATTAGGTCCACTTTATGTAGAGCTGAGTTCAATTCCTGGATATCCTTGTTAACTTTCTGTCTCGTTGATCTGTCTAATGCTGAGAGTGGGGTGTTAAAATCTCCCATTATTATTGTGTGGGAGTTTAAGTCCATTTGTAGGTCACTGAGGACTTGCTTTATGAATCTGGGTGCTCCTGTGTTGGGTGCATATATATTTAGGATAGTTAGCTCTTCTTGTTGAATTGATCCCTTTACCATTATGTAATGGCCTTCTTTGTCTCTTTTGATCTTTGTTGGTTTAAAGTCTATTTTATCAGAGACTAGGATTGCAACCCCTGCCTTTTTTTGTTTTCCAGTTGCTTGATAGATCTTCCTCCATCCCTTTATTTTGAGTCTATATGTGTCTCTGCACGTGAGATGTGTTTCCTGAACACAGCACACTGATGGGTCCTGACTCCTTATCCAGTTTGCCAGTCTCTATCTTTTGATTGGAGCATTTAGCCCATTTACCTTTAACGTTAATATTGTTAAGTGTGAATCTGATCCTATCATTATGATGTTAGTTGGTTATTTTGCTCGTTAGTTGCTATAGTTTCTTCCTAGCCTCGATGGTCTTTACAATTTGGCATGTTTTTGCAGTGGCTGGTACCGGTTGTTCCTTTCCATGTTTAGTGCTTCCTTCAGGAGCTCTTTTAGGGCAGGCCTGGTGGTGACAAAATCACTCAGCGTTTGCTTGTCTGTAAAGTATTTTATTTCTCCTTCACTTATGAAGCTTAGTTTGGCAGGATAGGAAATTCTGGGTTGAAAATTCTTTTCTTTAAGAATGTTGAATATCGGCCCCCACTCTCTTCTGGCTTGTAGAGTTTCTGCTGAGAAATCAGCTGTTAGTCTGATGGGCTTCCCTTTGTGGGTAACCTGACCTTTCTCTCTGGCTGCCCTTAACATTTTTTCCTTCATTTCAACTTTGGTGAATCTGACAATTATGTGTCTTGGAGTTGCCCTTCTCGAGGAGTATCTTTGTGGCGTTCTCTGTATTTCCTGAATCTGAATGCTGGCCTGCCTTGCTAGATTGGGGAAGTTCTCCTGGATAATATCTTGCAGAGTGTTTTCCAACTTGGTTCCATTCTCCCCATCATTTTCAGGTACACCAATCAGACGTAGGTTTGGTCTTTTCACATAGTCCCAAATTTCTTGGAGGCTTTGTTCATTTCTTTTTATTCTTTTTTCTCTAAACTTCCCTTCTCTCTTCATTTCATTCATTTCATCTTCCATCAGCGATACCCTTTCTTCCAGTTGATCGCATCTGCTACTGAGGCTTCTGCAATCTTCGTGTAGTTCTCGAAACTTGGCTTTCAGCTCCATCAGCTCCTTGAAGCCCTTCTCTCCATTGGTTATTCTAGTTATCCATTCTTCTAATTTTTTTTCAAAGTTTTTAACTTCTTTGCTATTGTTTTGAATTTCCTCTCGTAGCTCAGAGTAGTTTGATCGTCTGAAGCCTTCTTCTCTCAACTCATCAAAGTCATCCTCCATCCAGCTTTGTTCCATTGCTGGTGAGGAATTGCGTTGCTTTGGAGGAGGAGAGGTGCTCTCTTTCTTAGAGTTTCCAGTTTTTTTGCTCTGTTTTTTCCCCATCTTTGTGGTTTTATCTACCTTTTGTCTTTGATGATGGTGATGCACAGATGGGTTTTTGGTGTGGATGTCCTTTCTGTTTGTTAGTTTTCCTTCTACCAGACAGGACCCTCAGCTGCAGGTCTGTTGGAGTTTACTAGAGGTCCACTCCAGACCCTGTTTGGCTGGGTGTCAGCAGCGGTGGCTGCAGAACAGCGGATTTTCATGAGACCACAAATTCAGTTGTCTGATAGTTCCTCTGAAAGTTTTGTCTCAGAGGAGTACCCAGTTGAATGAGGTGTCAGTCTGTCCCTACTGGGGGGGTGCCTCCCAGTTAGGCTGCTCAGGGGTGAGGGACCCACTTTAGGAGGCAGTCTGTCCGTTCTCAGATCTCCAGCTGCGTGCTGGGAGAACCACTACTCTCTTCAAAGCTGTCAGTCAGGGACATTTAAGTCTGTGGAGGTTCTTGCTGAGTTTTTGTTTGTCTGTGCCCTGCCCCCAGAGGTGGAGCCTACAGAGGCAGGCAGGCCTCCTTGAGCTGTGGTGGGCTCCACCCAGTTCGAGCTTCCTGGCTGCTTTGTTTACCTAAGCAAGCCTGGGCAATGGCGGGCGCACCTCCCCCAGCCTCGCTACCGCCTTGCAGCTTGATCTCAGACTGCTGTGCTAGCAATCAGCGAGACTCTGTGGGCATAGGACCCTCCGAGCCAGGTGCGGGACACAATCTTCTAGTGTGCCGTTTTCCAGGCCCATCGGAAAAGCGCAGTATTAGGATGGGACTGACCCGATATTCCAGGTGCCGTCTGTTTCCTCTTTCTTTGACTAGGAAAGGGAACTCCCAACCCCTTGTGCTTCCCGAGTGAAGTAATGCCTCGCCCTGCTTCGGCTCGCGCACAGTGCGCTTCACTGACTGTCCTGTACCCACTGTTAGGCACTCCCTAGTGAGATGAGACCGGTACCTCAAGCAGAAATGCAGAAATCACCCGTCTTCTGTGTCGCTGGGGCTGGGAGCTGGAGATCGGAGCTGTTCCTATTAGGCCATCTTGGCTCCACCCCCCATCACTCACTTTTGAAGTCGCAATAATTTGGCCTGGTCAATAGAGATACACTTAGTGTCCTAAAGTCACATAGGTGATAAAGGTGTCCCTGAATCCAAATTCACATATTCTTTCTATTGAGACAGGCAGGTGGGAAGGGCTCCCTGGCAAAACTCCAACTCTACCTTTTTCCACTATAGGCCCCTTACTGCTCAGAATGTCCGCTTGCAGTTTCTACAGAAAGAGTGTTTCAGAACTTCTCAATAAACCGTACGGTAAAACTCCTTAGTTGAATGCACAGATCAGAAAGAAGTTTCGCAGAATGCTTCTGTGTAGTTTTTATTTGAAGATGTTCCTTTTTCCACTACAGGCCCCTTAGTGCTCTGAATGTCCGCTTACAGTTTCTACAGAAAGAGAGTTTCAGAACGTCTCAATCAACAGTAGGGTTCACCTCTGTTAGTTGAATGCACAGAACAGAAAGTAGTTTGGCAGAATGATTCTGTGTAGTTTTTATTGAAGATATTTCTTTTTCCACTATAGGCCCCATAGCGCTCGGAATGTCCCCTTGCAGTTTCTACAGAAAGAGTGTTTCAAAACTCTTAAATCAAAAGTAAGGTTCAACTCTGCTAGCTGTATGCACAGATCAGAAAGAAGTTTCGCAGAATGCTTCTGTGTAGTTTT
>NW_026655982.1:0-6301 GCF_009828535.3 Hylobates moloch
CTGTGTCCTGTTTAAATTGAAATTATGGAGTCAGGAGAACTCCATACGTTCCACTTAGAGGGGTAATTGGTCCGAGCTTTTTGCGGCGACACTGCCTTTAATCAGTGAGCTTTGGAACTATACTTTAGCCAGCTGCTTCAGAGAGTTTTGCATGTACGCAAACCTGCTCACAGCAGCGTGGCTAAAGTATAGTTCCAAAGTTGCCTGATTAAAGAAACTTCAGAAACGCTATTTTCAGCGTAAAAATCTCCATAAGTGGTACCTAAATATACTACTTCTATAGTTGGAGCTTAAAATATGTGAAGAAATTATGTGTTCTGTTCAGGAGTGTATAGTCATATGCCCTATAACAATGTTTCAACCAATGATGAGCCGCATATATGATGGTGGTCCCATTAGATTATAATATTGTATTTTTACTGTAACTTTTCTGTGTTTAGATTATTTACCATTGTGTTACAATTGCCTACAGTATACAGTATAGTAACTTCCTACAGGTTTGTAGCCTAGGAGCAATAGGCGATACCATCTAGCTTAGATATGTGGTAGGTTATACCATCTAGGTTTGTGATTTGGACAATGGTTCCCTCAGGGGTAAGACAATCAGAGAAGATACATAGAGGCATTTACTCTGTAATATTTGACTTGGTTGTACACATGTTTGCCTATTATGGTATTTATTATAAGTTTTTAAATGCCTGAAATCTAACATATTTGACATGAATAAGTCTCTAGTGGGCCTTATTTCCGATTAACAAGTAACCCATTGTGCACTTAGAAAATATGGAAAATGCACTCATATACCAATATGAACATATTCATAACATTTAACCCCACCATGGACTAGTGAAAACTGTAATCATGGTGGTGTATTTCCTCCAGTTGTCATTTACACACATGTGTACATGTGCACACACACACTGTATACGCATTGAATATGGATTTGATTTAACTGGAATGTATCAATTTTCTTTTAAGTGTGTAACTACAAAGTTAGTGGCTGAAAGCTACATATAAGGTCATAGGTCTGTAGGTCAGAAGTCTGGCACTGTATGACTTTGCTCTCAATTTAGGGTCTCACAAAGCTGAAATCAAGGTATCTATGTAGACTTGACTGAGAGCTTTTGTCTGGAGGCTCTGGGTAAAAATTTGCTTCCAGGATCATCCTTGTTGCTGGGAGAAGTCATTTTCTCAAGGCTATTGCACTGCAGCACACCCCACCCTCCCAGTTTCCTTGACGGCTATCGTCTTAGAGTCTTCTCAGCTCCTAGGGGCTACTCCAGTTCCCTGATACGTGACCTCCTTCTTCCAGCCAGCAATGGTGTGTTGAATGCTCCCTGGGTTCTGATTCTCTGATTTCCCCTCCTCTGAACAGCCAGAAAAAATACTCTGCTTTTAAAAAGCTCATTTGATTAGGTCAGCCCCCTGCCAAATTATCACCCTTTTACCATATAACAGAACATAATCATATAAGTGACATCACGTTATATTAACTGGTTCCACCCACACTCAGAGAAGAAGGGATTATACAAGATTGAAAGGGTCATTGAAGCTCATTTTAAAATTCTGCCTGCCACAAGGAGATTCATACAAAAAAAAAAAATCATGCAAAGTTCAACCAATGGTGTTCAGCTTTAAACTGTTTTTCTGACCCAACCCCCGGGCCACTGTAATAGGGCATTATTGCAGTAGGCTGAGGCCAGCACAGGGGAAATGACTCATCCAAGGTTTTGTAGTCAGGGACGCGTCTGGTCTCCAGACTCCAGTCTTCTGTTCAGCATCGACATATCTTGTTCTGTAGTGTCCCTCCTACTTCAGAATCAATGGGAAACTTCTCCTCCAGTGTCAAACTAGATGACAAAAAAGGGGACAGGAAGGCAAATGCAGTCATGGGAAATGATGTGGGAATTTTTTTCTGTTTCCCCGTTCCCACATGGAACTCATCCCACAACTCAGAATTGGCCCAAAGCTCATAGGTTATGGGGACATATTTCAGTTCTTGCTGCTACCTTTCCACAAGCTCTCTATGGCAGTAATGCCCTTTGGTTTAGGTCAATGTCATCTCTCTGGGAGGGAGGAGGTAAATAGCCGTGAGTGTTATGTGTTGAAGTCCTACTATGTTCCATAGGTACTTGACAGGTTTTCTGAAGAAGATATGTGGTGAGCCTTATTTCACAGATGACCAAGCTCATTCTCACAGGGACTAAACTCTCTTCAGAGAAGTGGCAGAACTGGAATGTGATTCTATCTCTTCCCTTCCCCACAATATCACCAGCAGCTTCCCATTTGGAAGATGATGGCTTTACACTCCCCCAGTATTGTGCCCTACGGGCCTCACTCAACAGCCCTTCACATCAAGGAAGAGGATGGTGGAGATGAAATCCTGCCCTTTGATCTATGAAGCTTATGTTACGTCACATGGATTGGCTGGTGCCCACGGCCCCTCTTAGGCCCGCTGACCCCACTCCACTGACATCAGGCTTGCACGTTTGACTAGATGTGGCCAATGATTGATGAGAGGAAATGGAGCATGCCCCTCCCAAGCAGAAGTGATAAGAGCCATGTAGGAGTCCCACCAGTACACTTTGTCCCTCTGCCTCAGCAATGACCCAGATTTCCTATGAGATAGCTTAGTTCATTGAGTCCTCCAGCAGCACCAGAATATGAGAATTTAAATGAGGACAGGAATGCTTTAGAAGAGGCAAGCTAAACGATTTATACCCAAAATTGGCCTGCTAGAAGATCCTCCCAAATCACATGCCCTAACATTGAGTCTGTACCCAGCAGAAGGTGCACGTTTTACCCACATCACATAGAGAGCAGTTTGTCAGGCTCTCGAAGCAACATCTTCTGCCTTTCACTCCATTGCTGTCTCCAGAAGACCTCTCCTCATGCTGAGCTCTTCCCTGGGCATGTGTCTTTACGGAGCCAGAAGAACAACCCAGATACCCAGTTAATGGCCACTCCTATGCTCACTCTCCAAGAGAGTCCCAAAGAGGTCAGGAAACGTACCCTGATTCTACAGAAACGGGGTGACAACATTTCCCCATTCTACCTACACTGCACGATGCCACAACACAGAAGAGGCACCAATACTCTTATACATGATGTAAGTCTGTGTAAGTTTATTTTTCTTTCTGTTGCCATGTTTTCAGAAGCTCTTTAGGACACAATTATGCTGCTTAGCACTATATAGTTTAGGTTAAAGTCATCTCAGAAGCAGAAGCTGCAAAGGGCTGTGGAAAGGAAACTAACACTTCAAGGGCCTACAATGGGCCAGATACTAGGCACTTTACATACCGTTTATCGAAGTCCTTACAACTGCTCTGTAAGTTAGGTATCAGTATTCCCTGCTTAAACTCATTCCTCCCCAGAGGCAGGCTCTCCTAAGGCTCATGGAGGTTAAATATATTTTACGAGGACACAGACCCAGTAAGAGGCAGCATGGTTATTCTAATCCAGGGTGGTCAGAGCCCAAAGTTGAGTTCTATCATGACCCTTTGCAGGTAGGTGTGGGTAGTAACATTTGCCTTGTTCTAGAGCAGGTTTTCTCAACCTCAGCACTATTGGCATTTTGTGCTGGAGAGCTCTTTGCTGTGGGGGCTGTCCTAGGCATTGGGGGGTGTTCAGCAGCCTTCCTGGCTCCCAGGGAGGCTAGTAACGGAAGTGACTTATCCCTGAAACAGGAACATCCCAAGTTACTGGTTTGGGTCTGACACTAGGATAAAGAGAGACATCCTGTCTCTCTTGCTCCAGTGTTCTGTCCAGCAGACATAGTATGAGGCTTTCATCAGGCCCCTCAGAAGTGCAAAGGAAACACAGTTCTCTCAGGCAAACAGGAGGGCAAAATAAGGGGACAGGAAAACCCAGGAAACAGGAAGAAATGGTGTGGGTGGTGACTTCATTCCCTTACCTCAATCTCTGCTCATGGGGTCCATGACTCAGTTAGATGGAGATGGAGGAAAAACTTTCTACCATTCCCCCGGCCCCAGCAGGGCACTCATTCCACCGCATAGAAATGGCACTGACTCACGGTGCAATTAGAAACGTGGGAGTGTTTTTTTTTCTTCTCTCCACATGCCCTTTAAATCATGCTGCCCCCTCAAATGTAGTTCACCCTTTCCTGCCTCCTCCACTGCTAGCCAGGAAAAGCTCCAGCAGACTCCTGACTCTCAGCAGGTTCATCCTCAAAAAGTGTGATTCTTGGCCAGGAGTGGTGGCTCACGCCTGTAATCCCAGCACTTTGGGAGGCCGAGGCGGGCGGATCACGAGGTCAGGAGATCCAGACCATCCTGGCTAACACGGTGAAAACCCGTCTCTACTAAAAATACAAAAAATTAGCCGGGCATGGAGGCGGGCGCCTGTAGTCCCAGCTACTTGGGAGGCTGAGGCAGGAGAATGGCATGAACCCGGGAGGTGGAGTTTGCAGTGAGCCGAGATCATGCCACTGCACTCCAGCCTGGGCGACAGGGCGAGACTCCGTCTCAAAAAAAAAAAAAAGTGATTCTCTTTTTTTCCCCTTCAGATGTACTGATCCGCCTGTGTCTTCTCAGGCCCATTGAGATTCCAGATCCCTTTGTGAGACAATGGCTGTATGATCCTTGCATTCCGAGAGAACTGGATGACTCCTGCTGACCAACTTTCTGAGTCCAGTGGATTCGTTCAAGGGAGCAGGAAGGTAGTCAGATCCTCCTTCGGGAGAGGGCTGTGTCTGGGAGGGAGCTGGAACTCACAGGTTCTCTTCAGATCCAGCAGTGATAGACAAGGAGATATTTAGTTGTAGAATAACGTGGTTCACAGAGTAGTTTCTTTTAAAAGAATTAATGGGCCGGCCCGGTGGCTCACGCCTGTAACCCCAGCACTTTGAGAGGCCGAGGCAGGTGATCACCTGAGGTCAAGAGTTTGAGACAAGCCTGGCCAACATGGTGAAACCCCGTCTCTACTAAAAATACAAAAATTAGCTGGGTGTGGTGGCCCACGCCTGTAATCCCAGCTACTTGGGAGGCTGAGGCAGGAGAATCTCTTGAACCGAGGTGGTGGAGGTTGCAGTGAGCCAAGATCATGCCACCGCACTCCAGCCTGGGCAACAGAGAGAAACTCTGTCTCAAAAAAAAAAAAATTAATGTAGCCCCCCCTGGCAAACTGAGGAAAGCTGTCTGTATTGAGGGCCAGGCAAGGGGCTTCTGAGAAATCACTGCAGCTACACAGGAGTGATTGAGGGAGGAGGACGAAAGGAGAGCCCTTGGATGAGGTCTGTTCTTGAGGGCTGTAAGGGAAGAGGAACCCCATGTCCAGCACAATCTGCCCAAAACAAGTGTAATGATTCATGGTCGTGGCAAAGCCTGGGTGATCATTTCATGCAGCAAAGCAGTGGTTAGAACTTTTGATGAATGCTACAGCATTTGTCTTCTTTCCTGATGTGCTGGCAAAAACCAGTCACAAGCAGTTTTTCAGTCTGAAATAGGAAATACCAAATAAATCAGCCAGTGAATAAGGATCCTAGGAAAACTAACAGTAGCCCCTCCACCCAAGGCTGAACTGGAAGCCAGGAGTCTAAAAGGCAGTTCCAAATGCTAGGGTAATAATGCAGACTTCAAAGAGAACATGAGATGTGGGTAATAATGAAGTTACTCCGTTGCCAGGTCAACAGACAGTGAGCTTCTCTGTTCTGACTCCCTTTGAAGTTTAGGCTCAAGTCAACCCTCACTGTGAACTTTGAGTGAAAGAGGAGACAACAACAAGGAGAATTTGCGGCTGTGGGAAGCCTCCTCTTAGAACGCTTACAATTGATGAAACCCTTGCTCTTGGCAGAGTGAAGAGAGGGCCTTCTTTGAGTGGAAAAACCTATCCATCACAATGGTTGGTTGGTCAGACATGATTCCCTATTACTGTTTCATGTTTCAGCTAATCTCCTGTCTTCTGCTCCTCATCACATTAGTGTTACGCATGGTCTTCCAAATTTGGAAACATTGAACAACTTAACTTCAGGAGATGAAAGATTTTCAAACTTAGTGGATATCTGCAACTTTCAGAAGATGAGAACAAAGAATGAACTCAAAGGGGAAAGGACATGTACTTCATTACCATTGTCTTTTGGAATATAATAACTGACTGGTTTCATTCACAGAACCATGGATCTCCATGTCATTTGGGATACAAGCAGAAAACATAAAGATACAGCAAATTTCCTGGTCTCTGCCTCTGCATATTTTTTGTACTTACCTAAAAGGTTCCCATTTTATGCAGATTTTGTAAAAACTCCTTACAGTAAATGCCATTTATAATGTGGCAGAGATTATGT
>NW_026655983.1:0-6300 GCF_009828535.3 Hylobates moloch
CCTGACCCCTTGTGCTTCCCGAGTGAGGCAATGCCTCGCCCTGTTTCAGCTCGTGCATGGTGCACTGCACCGACTGTCCTGCACCCGCTGTTTGGCACTCCCGAGTGAGATGAACCCTGTACCTCAAATGGAAATGGGGAAATCACCCGTCTTCTGCGTCACTCATGCTGGGAACTGTAGACCGGAGCTGTTCCTATTCGGCCATCCTGTGTATTTGTACCACGTTTTCTCAACCCATTCATCTGTTGATAGACACTTAGATTGTTTCCATATCCTAGGTATTGTGAACAGTATTGCAATAAACATAGGAGTGCAGATATCTCCTTGGTACCCTGATTTGCTTTCTTTTGGGTAGATACCTACAAGTGGGATTGCTAAATCATATGGTATCTCTATTTCTAGTTCTTTGAGGAAACTTTAAGCTAGTCTCTATAGTGGTTGTACTAATTTACATTTCCACCAACAGTGTATGAGGGCTCCCTTTTCTCCACATCCTCACAGCATTTGTGATTGCCTGATTTTAGATAAAAGCCATTTTAATTGGGGTGAGATAATATCTCATTGCAGTTTTGATTTGCATTTCTCTGGTGATCAAAGATTTTGAACACGTTTTCATATACCTGTTTGCCATTTGTATCTCTTCTTTTGAGAAATGCCTTATTCAAATCTTTTACCCATTTTTAAATCAGATTATTAGATTTTTTCCTATAGAGTTGTTTTAGCTCCTTTTATATTCTGGTTATTAATCCCTCATCTGATTAGGAATTTGCAAATATTTTCTCCTATTCTGTAAGTTGTCTCCTCATTTTGTTGATTGTTTCCATGGCCTTGTAGAGGCTTTTTTACTTGATATGATTCTATTTGTCCATTTTTTGCTTTGGTTGTCTGTGCTTGTGGGGTATTACTCAAGAAATCTTTGCCAAGAGCAATGTCCTGGAAAGTTTCTCCAATGTTTTCTTTTGGTAGTTTCTTAGTTTGAAGTCTTAGATTTAAGTCTTTAATTCATTTCAATTTGATTTCTGTATATTGTGAGAGATAGGAGTCCAGCTTCATTCTTCTGCATATGGATATCCAGTTTTCCCAGAACCATTTATTGAAGAGACTGTCTAGTCTCCAGTGTATGTTATTGGCAACATTGTCAAACATACGTTCACTATGTGTACGGATTTGCTTTGCATTCTCTTTTCTGTCCCATTGGTCTATGTGTCTGTTTTTAAGCGAGTATCATGCTGTTTGGATTACTCTAGCTCTGTAGTATAATTTGAAGTCAGGTAATGTGATTCTTTCTTCTTTATTTTTTGTGTTTTGCTCAGGATAACTTTAGCTGTTCTGGATCTTTTTTGGTTTCACAAAAATTTTAAGATTGTGGATTTTTGTGTTTTGTTTTGTTTTTTTGAGACAGGGTCTTGCTCTGTTGCTCAGACTGGGGTACAGTGGCATAATCTCAACTCACGCAATCCCCACACCCTAGACTCAAGCAATCCTCCCAGCTCAGCCTTCTGAGTAGCTGAGACTACAGGCATTTGCCACACACCCAGCTATTTTTTATTTTGCATTTTTTTACAGTGATGGGTTTTTGCCATGTTGTCCAGTCCCAAAGTGCTGGGACTAGAGGTGTGAGCCACCACACCCAGCCAGTATTGTTTTCTATTCTGTGAAGAGTGTCATTGAAATTTTGATAGAGATTGCATTGAATCTATGGATTGCTTTGGATATTAGGAACATTTTAACAATATTGATTCTTCCAATGAATCCGTGAACATGGATTATCTTTCCATTTATTTGTGTCCCCTTCAATTTATTTAATTGGCATTTTATAGTTTTCATAGTAGATGTCTTTCACTTCTTTGGTTAACTTAATTCCTAGGTATTTTATCTGATGTGCGGCTGTTGTATATGGGATTACTTTTTTTATTTCTTTGTCAAATTGTTTATTGTTGGCATATAAAAATGCTATTAAATTTTGTATGATGATTTTGTATCCTGAAACTTTATTGAATTTGTATATCAGTTCCAAAAGGTTATTGGTGGTGTCTAGATTTTTCCAAATACAAGCTTATATCATCTCCAAACAAGAATAATTTGACTTCTTCCTTTCCAATTTGAATGCCTCTTATTTCTTTCTCTTATCTGATTGCTCTAGCTAAGACTTCCAGAATTATGTTGAATAGCAGTGGTGACAGTGGGCATCCTCATCATGTTCCAGATCTTAGAGGAAAGGCTTTCAGCTTTTCACTATGCAGTATGATCCTTGCTGTGGATTTTTCGTATATGGCTTTTATTATGTCAACCTATGTTCCTTCTATCCACAGTTTTCTGAGGGTTTTTATCATGAATAAATGTTGAATTATATCAAATGTTTTTCAGCACCAATCAATCAAAATAATTATATGGTTTGTGATTAATTCTGTTGATATGATGTATCACACTGAATGATTTGCATATGAATGATCTTTTAATGTATTGTTGAATTTGATTTCCTAGTATTTTGTTGAGGTTTTCGCATCAATTCATCAGAGTTATTGGCTTGTGATTTTCAACTTTTTTTGATGTGCCTTTTTCTGGTTTTGGTATCAAGGTAATACTGGCCTTGTAGATGTGTTTAGAAATATTCCCTTCTCTATTTTTCAGAGTAGTTTGAGTAGGATTGGTATTAGTCATTCTTTAAATGTTTGGTGGAATTCATCAGTGAAGCTTTGACATCCTGGACTTTTCTTTATTGGGACACTTTTTATTATGGGTTAAACATCGTTGCTTATTATTGGTCTGTTCACATTTTACATTTGTCCATGATTCAATCTTGATAGGTTTTGTGTTTCTAGGAATTTATCTATTTCCTCTAGTTTTGCTAATTTGTTGACATAGAGTTGCTCATAGCAGCCACTAATAATCCTCTAAATTTCTGCAGTGTCAGTTGTAATGCCACCCTTTTCATCTCTGATGTTATTCATTTAGGCCTCCTCTCTTTTTTTCCTCTTTAGTCCAGCTAAAAGTTTGTCAATTTTATTCATCTTTTCAAAATCCAACTTTCTGTTTCATTGATCTTTTGTATTGTTTTCTTCATTTCAAATTATTTCTGCTCTGATCTTTATTATTTCTTTTCTTCTACTAATTTTGAGTTTGGTTCACTCTTGCTTTTCTGGTTCTTTAAGATACCTATTTAGATTATTTATTTGAAGTTTTTCTTCTTTTTGATGTAGGCAGTTATGGCTATAAATTTCCTTCAGTATTGCTTTCAGTGATTCCCATAGATTTTGGTATGTTGTGTTTCCATTATCATTTGTTTCCAGAAATTTTTCAATTTTCTCCTTAATTTCTTCACTGACTCAGTGGTCATTCAGAAGCATAGAGTTTACATTCTCTGTGTTTGTATAAATTCCAGTATTCCTCTTGTTATTGATTTGCAGTTTTATTCTATTGTGGTCAGAGAAGATATTTGATATTAATTATTTGGAATGTTTTAAGACTTGTTTGTGACTTGACATATGGTCTATCCTCGGGAATGATCCATGTGCTGAGGAGAAAATATGTATTCTGAGTCATTGAATAAAATGTTTTGTAAATGTCTGTTAGATCCATTTGATCTATGTTGGACTAAGTCCCATGTTTCTTTATTCATTTTCTGTCTGGAAGATCAGTTCAATGTTGACACTGTCTGTTAAAGTCTCTGGCTATTATTGTCTTGGGGTATATCTCTCTCTTTAGCTCTAATAATATTTGCTTTATATATCTTGCTGCTTCAGTGTCGCATGTCTATATGTTTACAATTGTTACATCCTCTTGTGCATTCACCCCTTTACCATTAGATAATGCCATTCTTTTTCTCTTTTTATAGTTTTTGTCTTAAAACTAATTTGATTCTGATATAAGTAAAGCTACTCCACTATTTTGGTTTTCATTGACATGAAGTTTATTTTTCCATCCCTTTATTTTATTTTCAGTCTATATGTGTGTGTCTTTATAGGTGAAGTTTGCTTCTTGTAGGCAAAAGATCACTGGGTCTTGTTTTTCTATCCATTCAGCTACTCTATATATTTTGATGGGAAAATTTAGTCCATTTGTATTCAGTGTTATTATTGACAAGTAAGGACTTACTCCTGCCATTTTGTTATGTGTTTTCTGGTTGTTGTGTGGTCTTCTCTTCCTCCTTTCTTTTCTTCATTTCTGTCTTCTTTTTAGTGAAGGTGATTTTCTCTGGTGGTGTGCTTTACTTTCTTGCTTTTCATTTGTTGTGTATCCATTGTACGTTTTTTGATTTGAGGTTACCATGAGGTTACCATGAGGCTTGCAAATCACTATAGTGTTCTGATAACAATTAACATTTATTGCATAAACAAACTTTCAAGAAAAGTAAAACTGATAAAGACTCTGCACTTTAACTTTGTCCCCTTGCTTTTTAACTTTTTGTTGTTTCTATTTACATTCCTTTGTGTAGCTGTTAGTCAAACTTGGTGTTCCTGCTGGAGGAATAATCAGTGAAGCCCTCTATTTGGCCACATTTCTATGCACCTCCAAACAGTTATTTCTTGATTATGCTTTTGCAGGTTGATTGTGATGATTCTGTTTGAGGTTGCAGGTATGCAGAAGGCTGGGAAACCTCTGCTCCACATATTTTATATTCTAGGGTTCAGGCTGCAGGACTAATAGATAGCTAAGGTATATTCTTCTCATGGAAATAACATAATCACCAAGAGGACAACTCAACCTGAACAAGCACATTTAAAATCTCTACCTATGTCAATGTCATGCCAGTTAATGTACCACTGCCCAAAGTAAGTCACTTGGCCAAGCCCAAATCAAGGAACAGGATGGTACACTCTCTACATCATAAAGTCACAGAACATTCTATTATATAGTTTTACAGAGAAGAGAACTTGGATCATAATTCAATATAGTACATAGTGCTATATTCTTCATTTCCCAAATTACTAATTTTTGTAGCTACCTCTCAATACGATATCAGTTTTCATTATTTCTGCTATTCCAACCATTTTTTTTCCCGATGAGCATTAATCGGGGATTTTAGAATTCAGTGCTATACCTGGATAGGACACTTAATGTGAATGGAACCTGTAAGTTTATCATTTTTATTTTCATAGAAGTGAATTATCTCATTTACTGACTGGACTGACATTATTTCATATTTCTTTATTCTAGATGCTTTCAGATTTTATTTACAAAATGAAGGGGGTCATCTATTCTCTTCTATTCTATTCTATTCTCTGTCTCTCTTGTTTACCTCACATATTTGCCTTTTATTTGTGGTAAGAACATTTAAAACCCACTCCTTTAGCAATTGTCAAGTGTACAATACATAATTATTAACTAATTCCCCATGTTATAAAATAGATATCTTGAACTTACTCCTTTTCTCTAACTAAAATTTTGTATACTTTGACCAATATCTGAAAACTATAAAACATCAATAAAAGAAACATACAATTATATGTCATAAACAATGAGGATAAACTCTGAGAAATGCATCATTAGGTGATTTTGTCCTTTTGTGAACATCACAGAGTGAACTTGCACAAACCTACTTGTACATACAGCCTACTATACACCTAGCTATTTTGTACAGCCTATTGCTCCTAGGCTACAAACATTTACAGCATGTTACGGTACTGAATGTTGTAAGCAATTGTAACACAATGGTAAGTATATTCTTTTGTGAACATATCTAAACATAAAAAGATACAGTAAAATTATGGTATAAAAGATAAAAGTGCTATACCTGAATAGGACATTTAACATGAATGGAGCCTGTAGGACAAGAAGTCACCCTGAGTGAGTGGTCAGTGAATGTGAAATCCTAGAACATTACTGTATACTACTGTAGACTTTATAAATACCATACACTTAGGGTATGCTAAATTTATATGAACTTACATAAACTATTTCTTTGTTCAATGATAAATTGACCTTAGCTTACTGCAACTTTATTTTATAAATATTTTAAATTTTTAAAATCTTTTTGACACTTAACACAGCCTCACAACCTAAAGCAGAAATTGTATAGCTGAACAAAAAATATTTTTTCTTTATATAAGCTTTTTCCTATTTCTTTAGAAAATAAATATATATATAAGGACCAGGCATGGTGGGTCATGCCTGTAATCCCAGCACTTTGGAAGGCCAATGTGGGAGGATCACTTGAGGCCAGAAGTTCAATCACTTGGCCAGCATAGCAAGAACCCATCTCTAGAAATGTTTTTCAAAAAAGAAAAGAAAAAATTTAAAAAGTATATATATAGTTTTATATATATGTGCATGTGTGTATATATATACATATACACATAT
>NW_026655984.1:0-6300 GCF_009828535.3 Hylobates moloch
CTTCTTTCTCTGGAGGACAGCAATTGAAAACAGTTTCAAGCATGACACCTACATTTCTCTACATCCTTGTCAAAATTCTCCTGTTCATTTTAAGTCACTTCAAGCAAAATTTCTTAACTGCCTGCTGTGTGCTGGGCACTGAGGTAGTTTACACAGTATTAAAAACAATGAAAAACATAAACTGTAGTCATGCACCACATAACAATGTTTTGGTCAATAATGGACTGCCTAGATGACTGTGGTCCCAAAGATTATGATAAAACTGAAAAATTCCTATTGCTTAGTGACATCATAGCCATCATAATATCTTAGCATACTACGACTCACGTGTTTGTGGTGATGCTGGTGTAAACAAAACTCCTGCATTGCAAGATGTATAAAAATATAGCACACATAATTATGTATAGTATATAATACTTAATAATAAATGACTATGTTACTGGTTTGTGTAATTATTATACTATACTTTTTAATCATTATTTTAGAGTGTGCTCCTTATAATTATAAAAAAGTTAATGGTAACAGCCTCAGGCATGTCCTTCAGAAGGTATTCCAGAAGAAGGCATTGCTATCCTAAGAGATGACAGCCCTATGCATGTGACTGCCCCTGAATATCTTCCAGTAGGACAAGATGTAGAGGTGGAAGACAATGAAGATGATGATCCTCACCCTCTGTAGGGCTAGGCTAATGTATATGTTTCTGACTTAGTTTTTTAGAAAAAAAGTTTAAGTAAAAAAATAAAATATTCTAAAAATTGAAAAAAGCATATAGAATACATATATACAGAAAGAAAATATTTTTGTACAGCTGTACAATATGTTTGTGTTTAAACTAAGTGTTATTACAGTGTCAAAAAGTTTAAAAATTAAAAGTTTATAAAAATGTTACAGTAAGCAAAGGTTAATTTATTAAAGAAAAATATTTAAAAATAAATGTAGTGTAGCCTAAGTGTATACTGTTTAAAAAGTCTACAGTAGTGAACAGTAATGTTCTAGGCCTTCACATTCCCTCACCACTCACTCACTGACTCACCCAGAGCAACATCCAGTTCTGCAAGGCCCTATACAAGTGTACCAGTTTTACATTTTTTTTTTGACAGGGTCTCACTCTGTTGCCCAGGCTGGAGTGCAGTGGCATGATCATGGCTTACTGCAGTCTTAACCTTCTGGGCTCAAGCAATGCTCCTACCTCAGCCTCTTGAGTAGCTGGGACCACAGGCGTGTACCAGCACACTCAGCTATTTGTTAAATTTTTTGTAGAAATGAGTTTTCACCATGTTGCCTAGGCTGTTCTTGAACTTCTGGGCTTGAGCAATTTGCCCACTTCAGCCTCCCAAAGTGCTGGGATTACAGGCATGAGTTACTGCGCCTGGCCATTTTTTTATCTTTTATGCCATATTTTTAGTGTATCTTTTCTATAGATATATTTAGATACAGAAATACTTAGCATTGTGCTACAATTGCCTAAAAGGCTGGGCATGACAGCTCACACTTGTAATCCCAGTACTTTGGGAGGCTAGGGCAGAAGGACTGCTTGAGCTCAGGAGTTCAAGACCAGCATTGGAAACACAGGTAGCCCCTGCCTCTATTTTTTTTTTTTAAAGGAAAAACAATTGCCTACACAGTAACATGCTGTACGTTTGTAGCCTAGGGGCAATGGCCTATACCATATAGCCTAAGTGTGTAATAGGGTATACTATCTAGATTTATGCAAGTACATTCCATGATGTTGGCACAACGATGAAACTACCTAACAACACATTTCTCAGAAGTATCCCTGTCATTAAGCAAGGCATTGAAATTGGTTTCAAGCACAAAGGTGACTGTGAATGGTCTATTATGTAAAAAAAATCACAGGGCAATTTAATTTGGCATTCTGGTGGAAGATGAAAACCTATGAAATCAATCACACAGATACTCATTTTTTTAAAAAAGGGAGTTAAGAAAATATGGACTCCCAATCACAATTGCTGCAAAGAGAATAAAATACCTAGGAATCCAACTTACAAAGGATGTGAAGGATCTCTTCAAGGAGAACTACAAACCACTGCTCAAAGAAATAAAAGAGGATACAAACAAATGGAAGAGCAATCCATGTTCATGGATAGGAAGAATCAATATTGTGAAAATGGCCATACTGACCAAGGTAATTTATAGATTCAATGCCATCCCCATCAAGCTACCAATGACTTTCATCACAGAATTGGAAAAAACTACTTTAAAGTTCATATGGAACCAAAAAAGAGCCCACATTGCCAAGACAATCCTAAGCAAAAAGAACAAAGCTGGAGGCATCACGCTACCTGACTTCAAACTATATTACAAGGCTACAGTAACCAAAACAGCATTGTACTGGTACCAAAACAGAGATATAGACCAATGGAACAGAAAAGAGGCCTCCGAAATAACACATCTACAACCATCTGATCTTTCACAAACCTGATGAAAACAAGCAATGGGAAAAGGATTCTCTATTTAATAAATGGTGCTGGGAAAACTGGCTAGCCATATGTAGAAAGCTGAAACTGGACCCCTTCCTTACACCTTATACAAAAATTAATTTAAGATGGATTAAAGATTTAAATGCTAGACTAAAACCATAAAAACCCTAGAAGAAAACCTAGGCAATACCATTCAGGACATAGGCATGGGAAAGGACTTCATGTCTAAAACACCAAAAGCAATGGCAACAAAAGCCAAAATAGACGAATGGTATCTAATTAAACTAAAGAGCTTCTGCACAGCAAAAGAAACTACCATCAGAGTGAACAGGCAACCTACAGAATGGGAAAAAATTTCTGCAATCTACCCATCTGACAAAAGGCTAATATCCAGAATCTACAAAGAACTTAAACGAATTTACTAGGAAAAAATCAAAAAACCCTATCAAAAAGTGGGCAAAGGACATGAACAGACACTTTTCAAAAGAAGACATTTATGCAGCCAACAGACACATGAAAAAATGCTCATGATCACTGGTCATCAGAGAAATGCAAATCAAAACCACAATGAGATATTATCTCACACCAGTTAGAATTGCTATCATTAAAAAGTCAGGAAACAACAGATGCTGGAGAGGATGTGGAGAAATAGGAATGCTTTTACACTGTTGGTGGGAGAGTAAATTAGTTCAACCACTGTGGAAGACAGTGTGGCGATTCCTCAAAGATCTAGAACTAGAAATACCATTTGACCCAGCCATCCCATTGCTGGGTATATTTCCAAAGGATTATAAGTCATGCTACTATAAATACATATGCACACTTAATGTTTATTGTGGCACTATTCACAATAGCAAAGACTTGGAACCAACCCAAATGTCCATCAATGATAGACTGGATTAAGAAAATGTGGCACATATACACCATGGAATACTATGCAGCCATAAAAAAGGATGAGTTCATGCCCTTTGTAGGGACATGGATGAAGCTGGAAACCATCATTCTCAGCAAACTATCACAAGGACAGAAAACCAAACACTGCATGTTCTCACTCATAGGTAGGAATTGAACAATGAGAACACTTGGACACAGGGCGGGGAACATCACACACCAGGGCCTGTCGTGAGGTGGGGGGAGGGGGGAGGGATAGCATTAGGAGAAATACCTAATGTAAATGACAAGCTAATGGGTACAGCAAACCAACACGGCACATGTATACATACGTAACAAACCTGCATGTTGTGCACATGTACCCTAGAACTTGAAGTAGAAAAATAAAAGAAGAAAATATGGACATCCCGGAGGGGGAGTAAATAACCAAGGAATATGAAAAGTCTTTGAACAAATTTAAAATTTAAGACAAATATATGTTAGGTACTTAAAATATTAACAAAAACATGCAAAGACTATCTGGCCCTATTTCCCATACTTCTCTAATATTCCGCAGAGTTCTTTAGGCCCTATCTGTAAACTCACCTTCACTCCAAGGGTTTTTCTTTCTATAGCTATGGGAAATTTAAACACTCCTTTACAATTAGTTTGGCAGCTTCACATTGAAGACGACTTGCTATGGGCCCAGCTAAGACTTCATGGCCCATTTCTAGTGACCATGCCCTTCCTAACTTGTTCCCTACCCAGGTCTAGTAACTATCTGGGATCCTTAACTGAGTCCTCTGGTCCCAGGATCCTGCCTTGCTTTTTACTAAAAGTCCTAAAACTGGATTCCACCTATTAATATCAGATTCTTTCATAGGCTGAGTGCTCACCACTGAACTTGTGTGGTACCTCACCCATGGCTGGCTGCCACACTTTTCTGATGTTCTCTCCAAACCGACTGTCTTGTCATGACTTTCTAGATTTGCCTGCCACATCTTGGCAAGTGTCTCATCTCTCAGATCTGACCCTTAAATTTGACCTTGTATGACCCAACTAGTCTCAGTGCCAGCCAACGCTGGGTCCTGACACTAACTAGAATAACCCAAATGGTTTTGGAATGAAAAGAGGCATGCTTAAAAGAACAAGTCCTAGTGAAAAGGTACAGGAAAGACTATATGACAGACTAAATATAAAATATAAAGCCATATAATAACTTTGAGGAAACTTTTGCCAGGACTAACAAAAACAAGAAAAATAGTTTTTACAAATCTCAAAGGGGAAAAAACAAAACTAAAGAGAATTTCAAAATGTTCAGTTATTGACTATAGATGGAGAAAATGCTTCAGAGAAATGGGTAGCCAATTGGAAAAAAATCCTTGTGTCAATCTACAGTGAGATGCACCTAAGGAATTTCTTCTTCCCCATTGTTTCTAAAAGGTACAAGCTGGTAGAACTGGGTGAAGCAATGGTCAATAACGAAGATGTGTATATACAACAGATAAATTACCAGAACTAGATAGTCTCTAACCCAAGAATTTGGAAGGAAATCACACGTAAGATTAGTAAACTCATGGCCAAAATGCATTATGGCCTATTCTTAATATTATCAAACATGACATGATCTGGTAGTCACAAATGTGACTTCCGTTTGTAAAGACTCAATAGGGGACTTTCAGAGATTCAGCTCCCTATTAAAAAAAAAACCTGTATCAGAAGCTAAAGAGAAACCCTAGGATAAGAAATACGGAAATATTCTTGTCTACATTTAGTGTAAAGCTAACTCCTGCTCCAGAGAAAAGCCTAAGAAAGAGTTATGAAGTATAACACATGACCTTCAGGACATTCAGGACATAAATATGACTTGCTAGCACATGGGAAATGGTCCTCAGGGGTTTCTCTCACAGGAATGTTTTGCTTAGATTGCTACGTACAGCAGGACTCAAAGCATATTCTCAAGGAGGGCTAACCTCTAACCCCAAGAGCTGGCCACTAACTCTTAGGCATTGTTTCTTCTAGAACATTCACTGGGTCACCTGGATCACACTTTAGATCAAGCCCCAAAGCCAAATCGCTTGGCAGTGATTTATTCATAATCCTCTGTCATTGTTTTTGCTTCTAAGGTTCCTACCACCCTTAGCATTTTATCTGGACATGAGGGCAGACACTTGCTCATAATATAATATACATTTCAGTATATTTCTCTCCACCACCCTCCCACCCCCACCTCATTGCCACCAGCATTACCCTGCTACCACCCCATCAACAAAACACCACTATACCAGCTTTGCTCAGGTTTCATTATTTGTATAATAACTTAAAGCATGGCTTCCCGATCCATATAAACCGGACAGCCAAGAGAAAATTATCTCCAATGCAGACAAGTCCTGAGCAAAAGGACTTACCCAGGTGAATAAGATAAGGCTTTTTGTTTACTTAGAAAGGCATGATTCCACTCAAAGCCTCTTAATAAACAGACCTTAGGTTGAGGAGGCTATCAACCGCTTTCAAAACCTCCTACTGCAAATGTTTGCTTTCCCCACCCCCATCACAATGATTTACTCATTTTCTTAATAATATTTTAGCTAGCAGATGACATCATTTATAGACAAGCTATGAAAATTGAACAGAGAGGGTTTTTTAATTTAAAAAATTATTTCATCTTTTCCAGTGTTCTCGACCTCCTAGCAGCCAAATAAACAGAAACCTAATGGCAAATCCTTTTACCATCAAGAAGTTCAGTAATGAATTGATGCTATTTCTACCAATCCCTCAGCTTTCATATCCTGGTACAACATCTAAAAAAGATTACAGCATCAGAAAGGAAATTATACATCTTTAATTTTTTAAAGTGAATCATATATAGGTTTCTCTCATACTCTTTAGATTTGTCTCCAAGATAAAAGGTCTCATTATTTAGAGGCACATGTTTTGTGAATCATGTCAATGTCATCAACTGTTTCTTTCATCCCTTTATATATCCCAT
>NW_026655985.1:0-6300 GCF_009828535.3 Hylobates moloch
AGTGGAGTGGAGTGCAATGGAATGGAACCGAAAGGAGTGGAGTGGACTGGAGAGGAGTTGAGTGGAATGGAGTGGAATAGAGTGGAATGGAATGGGATGGAATGGAATGGAGTGGAGTGGAGTGAAGTGGAATGGGGTAGAGTGAGGTAGAGAAGAGAAGAGTGGACTGGAATGGAATGGAATGGAATGGGATGGAATGGAACGGAGTGGAGTTTTGAGGATTTCAGTGATATGTATTGGAATGGAGTGGAGTGCAGTGGAGTGAAATGGAAGGGAATGGAGTGGAACGCAATGTAATGGATTAAAATGGTGAAATGAAATGATAGCTGAGGTTATGCAACTGCACTCCAGCCTAGGAGACAGAGTGAGATCCTGTTGAAAAAATGAATGGAATGGAATGGAGTGGAATGGTATGGAATGGAACGGAATGGAGTGAATTGGATTGGAGTGGAGAGGAGTGGAGTGGAGTGGAGTGAAGTGTAGTGGAGTGGAGAGGGACGGAGTGTAACGGAATGGGATAGAATGGAACGTTATGGAGTGGAGTATAGGAGAGGTGAGTGGAGTGGCGTGGAATTGAGTGGAATGGAATGGGATGGAATGGAGGGCTATGGAGTGGAGTGTAATGGAATGTATTGGAATGGAATGGAATGCAATGCAATGGAATGAAATGGTGAAATGAAATGTGAGCTGAGATTGTGCCACTACACTACAGCCTGGGTGACAGAGTGAGATCCTGTCGAGAGAAAGGAATGGAATGGAATGGAGTGGAATGGTATGGAATGGAACGAAATGGAGTGAATTGGAGTGGAGTGGAGAGGAGTGGAGTGGAGTGGAGAGGAGTGGAGTGGAGTGGAGTGGAATGGAATGGAATAGAATGGGATGGAATGTAACTTTATGGAGTTGAGGGTACGGCAAGTGAGTGGAGTGGCATGGAATGGAGTGCAATGGAATGGGATGAAATGGAATGGAATGGAGTGGAGTGGCATGGAGTGGAGTGGAATTGAATAGATTTGAGTGAAATGGAATGGGATGCAATGGTGAAATGAAATATGAGCTGAGATTGTGGCAGTGGACTTTAGCCTGGGTAACAGAGTGAGTTACTGTCAAAAGAAAGGAATGGAATGGAATGGAGTGGAATGCAATGGAATGGAGTTCAGTGGAATGGTGTGGAGTGGAGGGGAGTGGATTGGATTGGAATGTCAAGGAGTGGAATGGAATGGGATGGAATGGAATGGAATGGAGGGGAGTGGAGTGGAGTGGAGTAGAAAGGAATGGGGTGGAGTGGAATGGAATGGTGTGGAGTGGTGTGGAATGGAGTGGAGTGGAATGCGGTGCAATGGAGTGGAATGGAATAGAATGGTGAAATAAAATGTGAGCTGAGAATGTGCCACTGCAATCCAGCCTGGGTGACAGATTGAGAACATGTCGAAAGAAAGGAATGGAATAGAATGGTGTGGAATGGAATGGAATGGAATGGAATGGAGTGGAATGGAATGGAATAGAGTGGAGTGGAGTAGAGTGGAGTGGAGTGCATTGAAGTGGAGAGGAGTGGGGTGGAGTGGAGTGGAAAACAGTGGAATGGAATGGGATGCAGTGGAATGGAATGGAGAGGAGTGGAGTGGAGTGGAATGGAATGGAATGGAGTGGAGTCTACTGGTGTGGAATGCAGTGTAATGGAATGGGATGGAGTGGAATTTAGGGGAGTGGAGGGGAGTGGAGTGGAATGGAGTGGAATCGAATGGGACAGAATGGAATGCAATGGAATGAAACGGAGTGGAGTGGAGTGGATTGGAGTGGAGTGAAGTGGAGTGGAGTAGAATGCAATGGAAAGGAGTGGAATGGAATGGGAAGGAAAGAAATGGAGTGTAGGGGTGTGGAGTGGAGTGGAGTGGAGTGGAATGGAGTGGAATGAAATGGAGTAGAGTGCAGTGGAGTGGAGTTTAATGGAATGGAATGGAATGGAATGGTGAAATGAAATGTGAGCTCAGACACTGCCACTGCACTGCAGACTGGGTGACAGAGTGGGATCCTGTCAAAATATGGGAATGGAGTGGAGGGGATTGGAATCAGATGGATTGGAGTGGAGTGGAGTGGAATGTACGAGAATGGGATGGGATGGAATGGAATTGAGTGGAGTGCAGTGTAGTGGAGTGGAATGGAATGGAATGGAATGGAGTGGAGTGGAGAGGAGTGGAGTGGAGTAGAATGGAATGGAATGGAATGGAATGGAATGGAATGGAATGGAGTGCAATGGAGTGGAATGGGGTGGAGTGCAGTAGAGAGGAGAGGAGTGGACTGGAATGGAATGGAACGGAATGGGATTGAATGGAACGGAATGGAGTTTAGAGGATTTCAGTGCAATATATTGCAATGGAGTGGACTGGAGTGGAGAGAAATGGAAGGGAACGGAGTGGAGTGCAACATAATGGAATAAAATGGTGAAATGAAATGTTAGCTGAGGTTGTGCCACAACACTCCAGCCTGGGTGACACAGTGAGATCCTGTCAAAAGAAATGAATGGAATGGAATGGAGTGGAATGGTATGGAATGGAACGGAATAGAGTGAATTGGAGTGGAGTGGAGAAGAGTGCAGTGGACTGGAGTGGAATGGAGAGGAATGGAGTGTAATGGAATGGATGGAAAGGAACGTTATTGGGTGGAGTGTATGGGAGGTGAGTGGAGTGGTGTGGAATGGAGTGGAATGGAATGGGATGGAATGGAGTGCACTAGAGTGGAGTGTAATGGAACGTATTGGAGTGGCATGGAACGCAGTGCAATGGAATAAAATGGTGAAATGAAATGTGAGCTGAGATTGCGCCACTGCACTACAGCCTGGGTGAGAGAATGAGATCCTGTTGACAGAAAGGAATGGAATGGAATGGAGTGGAATGGTATGGAATGGAATGGAATGGAGTGAATTGGAGTGGAGTGGAGAGGAGTGGAGTGCACTGGAGTGGAATGGAGTGGAATGGAATGGGTTGGAATGGAACGTTATTCAGTGCAGTGAAGGGGAGGTGAAAGGTGTATCATGGAATGGAGTGGAATGGAAAGGGATGGAATGGAATGGAGTGGAGTGGCGTGGAGTGGAGTGGAGTTGAATGGAGTTGAGAGGAATGGAATGGGATGCAATGGTGAAATGAAATGTGAGCTGAGATTGTGGCAGTGCAATTTAGCCTGGGTAACAGAGGGAGTTACTGTAGAAAGAAAATAATGGAACACAATGGATTCAAATGTAATGGAATGAAATGAAGAGGAGTGGAGTGCAGGGGAGTGGGGTGGAATGGAGTGGAAAGTAATGGGATTTCATGGAATGGAGTAAAGAGGAGTGGAGTGGAATGCAGTCCAAGGGAATCATATGGAATGTTATGGAGTGGAGTGGAGTGGAGTAGAGTGGAATAGAGTAGAATGGATTGGGATAGAATGGAATGGAATGGAGTGGAGTGGAGTGGAGTTCAGTGGAGTGGATTGGAATGGGGTGGATTTCAATGGACTGGAGTGGAGAGGAGTGGAGTGGAATAGAATGGATTGGAGTGGAGTGGAGAGGTGTGGAATGGAGTGGGATAGAATGGAATGGAATGGAATGGATTGGAATGGAATGGAATGGAATGGAATGGAATGGAATGGAATGAAATGGAGTGGAGTGGAGTGGAGTGGAATTTAGTGGAGTGGAATGGAGTGGGACGGAATGGAATGGAATGGTGTGGGGTGGAGTGGAGTGGACTGGAGTCGAATTAAATGGGATGAAAATTGATGGAGAAGAGTGGAGTACAGTGGACTGGAGTGAATTGGAATGGAGTGCAATGGAAGGGAATGGAATGGAATGGAGTGGAATGGAAAGGAATAGTGAAATAAAATGTGAGCTGAGATTCTGCCACTGCAGTCCAGCCTGGGTGACAGAATGACAACATGTCAAAAGAAAGGAATGGAATAGAATGGTGTGGAATGGAATGAAATGGAATGGAATGGAATGGAGTGGAGTAGAGAGGAGTGGAGTGGATTGAAGTGGAGTGGAGTGGAATAGAGTAGAATGGAATGGGATGCGGTGGAATGGAATGGAGAGGAGTGGAGTGGAAAGGAATTGAATGGAATTAAATGGAATGGAATGGAGTGGAATGTAGTGGAATGGAGTGGAGTGGAGTGGACTAGTGTGGAATGCAGTGTAATGGAATGGGAAGCAGTGGAATTTACTGGAGTGGAGTGGAATGGAGTGGAATCGAATGGAATGGAATGGAATGCAATGGAATTTAACGGAGTGGAGTGGAGCGCAGTGGAGTGGAGTGGAATGCAATGGAACAGAGTGGAATGGAATGGAAAGGAATAAAATGCAGTTCAGGGGTGCAGAGTGGAGAGGATGGAGTGGAATGGAGCGGAATGAAATGGGATAGAATGCAGTGGAGTGGAATGGAGTCTAATGGAATGGAATGGAATGGAATGGAATGGAATGGAATGGAATGGAATACTGAAATGAAATGTGAGCTGAGATACTGCCACTACAATGCAGCCTGGGTGACAGAGTGACATCCTGTCAAAAGATGGGAATGGAATGGGGTGGAGTGGAATCAGATGGATTGGAGTGGAGTGGAATGGACAGGAATGGTATGGGATGGAATGGAATTGAGTGAAGAGCAGTGAATTGGAGTGCAATGGAATGGAATGGAGTGGAGTGGAGTGGAGGGGAGTCAAGTGGAATGGAGTGGAATCGAATGGGATGGAATGGAAAGGAATGGAATGGAGTGGAGTGGAGTGGAATGCAATGGAATGGAGTGGAATGGAATGGGATGGAATGTAACACAGTGTAGTCGAGTGGAGTGGAGTGGAATGTTGTGGAGTGGAATGGAATGGAATGGAATGAAATGGAATGGAATGGAGTGGACATGAGTGGAATGCAGTGGAGTGGATTGGAGTGGAGTGCAGTGGAGTGGACTGGAGTGGAATGGAATGGAATGGAATGGTGAAATGAAACGTGAGTTGAGATACTGCCACTGTACTGCAGCCTGGGTGACTGAGTGAGATTCTGTCAAAAGATAGGAATGGAATGGAATGGAATGGAGTGGAGTGGGATGGAATGGAGTGGAGTGGAGTGGAGTTGAATGGACTGGCATGGAATGGGATGGAATGGAATAGAGTGGAGTGCATTGAAGTGGAATGGAATGGAGAGGTGTGGAGTGGAGAGGAGAGGAGTAGATTGGAATGTAGTGGAATGGAGGGAAAGGAATGGGATGGAATGGAATGCAGTGGCATGGAGTGGAGTGGAGGGAAGTGGAGTAGAGAGGAGAGGAGTGCACTGGAATAGAGTGGAATGGAATGGGATGGAATAGATTGGAGTGGAGTGGAGTGGTTTGGAGTGGAATGGAGTGGTCTGCAGTGGAGTGGAATGGAATGGAATGGAATGGAATGGAATGGAATGGAATGGAATGGAATACAATGCAATGCAACGGAATGCAATGCAATGGAATAAAACGGTGAAATGAAATGTGAGCTGAGATTGTGCCACTGCACTCCAACATGGGTGACAGAGTGAGATCGTGTTGAAAGAAAGGAATGGAATGGAATTGAGTGGAATGATATGGAATGGAACGGAATGGAGTGAATTTGAGTGGAGTGGAGAGGAGTGAAGGGGAGTGGAGTGGAGAGGAGTGAAGGGGAGTGGAGTGCAGTGGAGTGGAGTGGACTGAAATGGAATGGGATGGAATAGATCATTATGGAGTTGGGTGTAGGAGAGGTGAGTGGAGTGGCATGGAATAGAGTGGAATGGAATGGGATGGAATGGAATGGAATGGAGTGGAAGAGCATGGAGTGGAGTGGAGTGGAATTGAGTAGAGTATAATGGAATGGGATGGAATGGTGACATGAAATGTGAGCTGAGGTTGTGGCAGTGCACTTTAGCCTGGGTAACAGAGTGAGTTACTGTACAAAGAAAGGAATGGAAAGGATTTGAGTCGAATGTAATGGAATAGAATGGAGTGGAGTGCAACGGAGTGGAGGGGCGTGGAGTGGAATGGAATGGAATGGAATGGAATGGAATGGAATGGAATGGGATGGGATGCAATGGAATGGAGTGGAGTGAGTGGAGTGGAGTAGAAATGAATGGGGTGGAGTGAAATGGAGTGGAATGGAGTGGGACGGAATGGAATGGAATGGAATGGAATGGCGAGGGTGGAGTGGAGTGGAGTGGAGTGGAATGTGGTAGAATGAAATGGGAAGGAAGGGAATGGAGAGGAGTGGAGTGGAGTGGAAAGGACTACAATGGAACGGAGTGCAGTGTAATGAAATGGAAAGGAATGGAATGAAATGGAATGG
>NW_026655986.1:0-6300 GCF_009828535.3 Hylobates moloch
AGTTTACAGTCCCACCAACAGTGTAAAAGTGTTCCTATTTCTCCACATCCTCTCCAGCACCTGTTGTTTCCTGCTTTTTTAATGATGGCCATTCTAACTGGTGTGAGATGGTATCTCACTGGTTTTGATTTGCATTTCTCTGATGGCCAGTGATGATGAGCATTTCTTCATGTGTTTTCTGGCTGCATAAATGTCTTCTTTTGAGAAGTGTCTGTTCATGTCCTTTGCCCACTTTTTGATGGGGTTGTTTGTTTTTTTCTTGTAAATTTGTTTGAGTTCATTGTAGATTCTGGATATTAGCCCTTTGTCAAATGAGTAGGTTGCAAAAATTTTCTCCCATTCTGTAGGTTGGCTGTTCACTCTGATGGTAGTTTCTTTTGCTGTGCAGAAGCTCTTTAGTTTAATGAGATCCCATTTGTCAATTTTGGCTTTTGTTGCCATTGCTTTTGGTGTTTTAGACATGAAGTCCTTGCCCACGCCTATGGCCTGAATGGTATTGCCTAGGTTTTCTTGTAGGATTTTAATGGTTTTAGGTCTAACATGTAAGTCTTTAATCCATCTTGAATTAATTTTTGTATAAGGTGTAAGGAAGGGATCCAGTTTCAGCTTTCTACATATGGCTAGCCAGTTTTCCCAGCACCATTTATTAAATAGGGAATCCTTTCCCCGTTTCTTGTTTTTGTCAGGTTTGTCAAAGATCAAATAGTTGTAGATATGCGGCATCATTTCTGAGGGCTCTGTTCTGTTCCATTGATCTATATCTCTGTTGTGGTACCAGTACCATGCTGTTTTGGTTACTGTAGCCTTGTAGTATAGTTTGAAGTCAGGTAGCGTGATGCCTCCAGCTTTGTTCTTTTGGCTTAGGATTGACTTGGCAATGCGGGCTCCAAAAAAAAGAGAAATCTTTTCTATATGCCCTCTGTCTCCTGATACTCCCCAAACCAGGAGAGACTGTGCATTTTTTGGAGGGTCTAGTTGAGTCATGGAGCCATAATTTAGATAATAACAAAATAAAAATCAGTATCAATTAATAAAATTCCTAGCATGAATATCAAAGTAATTTTACATTTATCTTTCACCATTCTTATGAAATAATTCAAACAGAATTACAGTATGAATTAATGAAAGCAACTTTACAAAGTTGATTAGGTAATAATAGATTTGACTGCTGCTTGAATTATGTTCTAAAGAAAATAAGAACTATGTTGAAATATGCCTTAATTGTTCAAATGCATCTTTTTAAAGTTGTATGTTCTTCATGAATATATAAAAATAAGGCTAACAAAAATATTTTGAAACAAGAATAAATTTACCCTAATAAAACTTTGTATTTATTAATATCTATATCTTTAGCTGTTTTTCTTGCTATAAAATTTTCAGACGAAATTAAGGACATGACATGAGTTTTATTAAAAAGTACTTAGACTAGATAGAACTGTTTGAAAGATCAGAACAGAAAATGATTCAGAATTTCACTTCAAAACGTGGGTAATTGTTTGGGTTGTAAAAGGATGTTCTGGAAGGCTGAGTGGCCCTGCCAGAACCAAACACGTTGGGGAAATCTCAGGGGCAACTTCGGCCTCCAGAGATTTGCTGTTTGCTTTTTACTTCAAAGCAGTCAGGCTCAGCTTCTTGGTAATAAGCCAATGTGAACATCCAAACATCTGTAGTTTCTGCCTTCACACTCTTGGTCTTTTTGTTGGTGTGTCAGAATGTGGCAATGTGAATCATAAAGAAAATATTGCTCTTTTAAATATGTCTTAACTTCACTATATCATTCACTGAGTCAAATAATTATATTCATGTCACCTGTTCATGAAAATAAAGAAATAACTATCCAAAGCTGGATGGAATAATAGGTTTTGATTTTGTTTGCAGAGAATAAATTGGGGCTCAGAAATGCTAAGTGACTTGCCTAATGGCACGCAGTGGGAAAGCAGATTAGCTTCTGCTCTATCATGTGCGTCCTGCTTGTGAACTCCTCACCTCCTTTAGCTCAAGACTTGCTTGCTGTCCACCCGCTGCTACAACAACCCATTGCCAGGCTCTGTGGGGATGCTAAATCCAAATACGTGACCTTGCTTTGTAACTAGAGAAGCTAGCAGCATACTTCTTTTTTTTTTTTTAACCACTAGTTTTGAAGAACATTGTAAAATTTTTTATTTTTCAAAGACATTCAGAGATGTGTTTGCTTGTGACAGAGAACAAACGACACAGAACTCAGTTTTGGCAGTGCAACAAATAAAGGGACTTAACAATGATTTTTTAAAAATGTATTTTCATTGAGGTATAATTTATATACAGTAAAATGTATTAGATGGATTTATATCTATATCTGTAGCTATACCAATATCCATTATCATCAGTCTCTTAACCATTTGAGCAAGCTATAAACATAATATGTCTTTACCCCTAAATACTCCAGTATAAATTTTCCTTAAATAAGTATACTTTATTCATTACCTCCATACAACCTTCTGAATAGGGTAACCAACTTTTTAGAAGGCCAACTCAGGGCACAGCCATAACAGACCAATAAAATATATATCATATATGATTGCTAAGTATACACATGTAGTTATTTTAACATAAATATAAGAAAAGATGGTGTTTATTTGAAATTATATATTATTCTGTATTTGCTTTTCTGTAACCTTTCTACATAAATGCTATTATTTTAACAGTGACATTTTTTTTGTGACTCTTTTTTTTCTTTTTTATTATTTTTTTCTGCACACAAAACAATAAATATTTTCTAAAAATACATACAAAAAGATGCATATCAAACATATTAGGAAGGTTGCACATGGGAAGATGGGGAACAGAAATGGGGAGTGGGAATTAAAGAAAATAAATGAGAGAGGGACCCTGTATGGATCAATGACAATAACTCAATCCTCTATTTGACAAAGAAGAAGGAGAAGGAAGAGGAAGAAAAAGAAAGTGGGACAAAGGATCAGAAAGGGAGGAAAATAGAAAAAATTAGAGTATGACTCCAGGGTAGACCTGTTTTGTTGTCACTGGGTTGGTTGGTTGGTTTGTCTGTTGTATTTTTCATATGTTTCGCCATGTTGGCCAGGCTGGTCTTGAACTCCTAGCCTCAACTGATCGACCCGCCTCAGCCTCCCAGAGTGCTGGGACTACGGGCATGAGCCACCAGGTCCAGCCCCCACATTTCTTCTGGCCTCCGTGGTAAACAGTGACATTTTAAATTAATATGGTTAATTAAATAATATGTCAATAAATACAACAATATTTTATAAGGTTTCTGTGTTCTGATAGAATCGTTTATTTGAACAATTTAAACAAATCTTTATTGAATGTTTGTATTGGCCAGGCGTGGTGGTTCACACATGTAATCTCAGCACTTTGGGAGGCCGAGGCAGGCAGATCACGAGGTCAGGAGATCGAGACCATCCTGGGTAACAAGTTGAAACTGTAGCTATATTATGTGTTAAGATACATAAGTTTAAGTTTTTTAAAATGGATAATGTAAATACAGTAAGACCAATTAAATAGATATTAGTTTTACTTATTAAGAGGTAACAGTGACACGTTTCTTTCCTTCATATGGTACAGTAAGCTATTTTTACTTTCTGTTTTCTTTTCTAACATTAGACCTCTAAACCATCTTCAGCCTTTAGGACATGTTTCGCTTCTTTTATATAGTGGTAAAACTGAATAGTCATAAACATTACCTTCACTTTGACTTGCGGGTCTGCTTTTGTCAAGTACACACTCCATTGATTCCTGGTGTCAGTCCAACGTGATGACGTTACACTAAATATCCTCCCCACAGAAGCACTGGAGCTTGGGATACTTATGATTTTTTAAAGAATATTAATTAAAATTGTATTGAGGTAAAATTCACATAATATAAAATTAACTACTTTATAAATGTGTACAGTTCAGTAGCATTTAGTCCATTTACAATGTTGCACAATCATAATCTCTATCTAGTTCCAAAACATTTTCAATAGCCCAAACAGAAAACACTGTACCTATTAATCAGTCAATCACTGTCTCAGGTTGTCAGGACTCCAATGACAAAAATATTATGAATAGGGTGGCTTATAAACAACAGACTTTTTTTTTTTGGTGACAATTCTGGAAGCAGGGAAGTACAATATCAAGACACTGGCAGATTCAATGTCTGGTGAGGGCCTGTTCCTCATAGATGGTAGCTTCCAGCTGTGTCCTTACATGGTGGGAGGGCTAGATAGCTCTCTGTAGTCTCTTTTATAGGGGCACTAATCTCATTCATAGGGGCTCTGCCCTCATGATCTAATCAACCTCCCAAAGATATCACTACTTAACCTAATATTATCACTCTGGGGGTTAAGAATTCAACATACAAATTTGCGGGGTACATAAAGTTTCAGACCATAGCACTCACCATTCTCCCTTCCCCAGGGCTCTGGCTAGTATTAATCTGCTTTCCGTCTCTGTGGATTTACCTATGCTGGATATATAATATAAATGGAATCATACAACACATGACATTTTATCTTCTTAGACTCCTTTCACTAAAGAAACATCGGCATAATGTTTTTGAGATTAATCTATGTTGTAGCAGATATCAAAACTTTATTATTTTTATGGCTGAATAATATTCCATTGAATAATATTCCATGTGAATATCACATATTTTGTTTATTCATTTATTGCTGGGCATGTGAGTTGTTTCCACTTTTTGGTTCATGAATGGAACTGCCATATAGATGTATATATATGTTTTTCTGAATACATATTTTCAGTTCTTTTGGATATATACACAGGAGTGGAAATGCTGGATTATATGGTAATTGTAGGTTTACCTTTTTGAGCAACCACCAAACCTTTTCCCATAGTGACTAAGCCACATTACATTTCCACCAACAATGTGCAAGGGTTCCAGTATCTCCACATCTTTGCAACTACTTGATATTTTTTGTTTGTTTTAAAAATTTTTTTTTATTATAGCCATTCTAGTGGATGTAAAGTGGTGTCTCATTTTTGTGTTGATTTGCATTTTCCTAATGACTAATGATGTTGAACAGCTTGTCATGTACTTTTTGGCCACTTGTGTTATCTCGTTTGGAAAAATATCTATTTAAATCATTTGCCCATTTTAATTAGATTGCTTGCTCTTTTGTGTTTGAGTTATAAGTGTTCTTTATATATTTTGGATACTAGGCCTTAATCAGATATATGATTTGCAAATATCTCCCATTCTGTGTGATGTCTTTTCACTCTTGATAATGTCCTTTGGTGTAATTTATGAAGTCAAACTTATCTATTTTTTCAGTGTGCTTTTGATTGATGTCACAGTTGTTTTATTGTGCTTTTGATTGATATCATATCTACTACTCTATTGCCAAATCCAAGATTATAAATAGATGTCACTGTTTTCTTCTAAGAATTCTGTAGCTTAAGCTTTCACTTAGGTCTTTGATATGTTTCATATTAATTTTCCTATATAGAGTGAGGTAGAGACAATATTTAGGATTTTACTTACAATTATGACAGATGGTAGACTTGTAGGAATTACTGGTTTTCACCTCTTCAAACATGTTCAACCTCTGTATCTACAAGCTTGTTCTGGTAGACCAGCTATTTTTCTTTTTTTTTTTGCAGTAAAATAGAAATACATATTTATTTATTCATTTATTTATTTTTTTAATTTTATTATACTTTAGGTTTTAGGGTACATGCGCACAATGTGCAGGTTTGTTACGTGTGTATCCATGTGCCATGTTGGTTTGCTGCACCCATTAACTCCTCATTTAGCATTAGGTATATCTCCTAATGCTGTCCCTCCCCCCTCCCCCCACCCCACAACAGTCCCCGGAGTGTGATGTTCCCCTTCCTGTGTCCATGAGTTCTCATTGTTCAGTTCCCACCTATGAGTGAGAACATGCGGTGTTTGGTTTTTTGTCCTTGCGATAGTTTACTGAGAATGATGATTTCCAGTTTCATCCATGTCCCTACAAAGGACATGAACTCATCCTTTTTTATGGCTGCATAGTATTCCATGGTGTATATGTGCCACATATTCTTAATCCCGTCTATCGTTGTTGGACATTTGGGTTGGTTCCAACTCTTTGCTATTGTGAATAGTGCCACAATAAACATACGTGTGCATGTGTCTTTATAGCAGCATGATTTATAGTCCTTTGGGTATATAGCCAGTAATGGGATGGCTGGGTCAAATGGTATTTCTAGTTCTAGATCCCTGAGGAATCGCCACACTGACTTCCACAATGGTTGAACTAGTTTACAGTCCCACCAACAGTGTAAAAGTGTTCCTATTTCTCCACA
>NW_026655987.1:0-6300 GCF_009828535.3 Hylobates moloch
AAAATAGCTCTTTTTTGAATAATCAAAGAAGTAAATAACCTAGTGGGGAAAATGGTAGTTGAGTTGTGAAGACATAAAGGATGCTGTGGATTAAATAAAAACACGTAAAAAAAAAAAAAAAACAAAAGCCAGGCCGGGCGCGGTGGCTCACGCTTGTAATCCCAGCACTTTGGGAGGCCAAGGCGGGCGGATCATGAGGTCAGGAGATCGAGACCACGGTGAAACCCCGTCTCTATTAAAAATACAAAAAATTAGCCGGGCGTGGTGGCGGGCGCCTGTAGTCCCAGCTACCTGGAGAGGCTGAGGTAGGAGAATGGCAAGAATCCGGGAGGCAGAGCTTGCAGTGAGTCGAGATTGCGCCATTGCACTCCAGCCTGGGCGACTCAATAATGTTGTTTTTGAATTCCGGCAGTCACAAGATAAAATAACCTATGTGAAACACTTAACACAGTGTCTTGTACACAATGTTATACAAGTTAGTCTTTCTGATCGTCTGTCCTAATAGTTTTTGAGTGACCCATGGCATAAATGAATGGCTTTGTGAGAAGTTCAGGGTTCCATACATGTTGGCACCATTAAGAAATGTTATTTTTAAGACACTGAGAATGTTCATAATAAATCATACACATTTCAACAGACTCCTCTTAAATTAGTAATTTGTTTTAAATGCCCATGAGTTCTGCCTGGTATTCAGGAAACTTTGCTTGATAAAGTGCTGGATTTATGACTTCATGGTCTCAAATAGGAAGTTTGGGGATATATATCTAAAGATATCAGAATGTGGAAGTTTTAAATTATAAATGTAGTGGTTTACAAAACTAACCAGTTTCTCAATTCTGTTTGTAACATTAAACAAACCCACACTGTCATCACTGCTCCTTCATACTATAAGGCTGAACAGTATGCAAAAATAAACTGGATAAGTCAATTGAATGAGTAACAAATATTCATGAAATAACCAATTACTGACGTCTATTTATTACACTGCTTAGAATTCATAATCTTCAATATGTCTTTCTCTATACAGTTACCCAAAAAAGGTGCTTTCCCCATGTCAAAAACTCATTTAACTAAAATGTCATTAAATAACATGCAAATTCCATGCTTGACTTGGTTATATTTCATTATGACACAATGAAATACATTTACTGAGTGCCTACTATATGTTAGACACTACATTAAACAAAGAAGACACAGATGAATAAAACTTAAACACCACAATCAGCAATCCAGTGATGTCCTTTCATTCACTTAGTATTTTATTCAACTTATCAATAAATATTTACGGAACATGCATTCTCTGTGGGCACTATTTTAAGTATTGAAGATTTAGTAGGAAACAAAAATGACAAGTCTTTAATGGCACGTAAATTTTATTGACTTAAGACAGTAAAAAAACAAATAAATATATGTCAGTTCATGATAAAAACCAAAAAGGAAATAAAGCAAGACAGAGACTACAGAGCAATGGGCCAGTAGGAAGAATAAGATTTAAGACAGCATGGTGAGCAAAGACCTCTCTAACGAGATAACATTTGATAAGAGAATGGCAAGAAACAGGAGAGACAGCCATGTGGATATGTGGGAAAAGAGTAATTCAGGAAGAAGAAACGGAATATATGGTCTTAAAGTGGGAGCAGAGCGAAGGGTTTAATGAAGAAGAAAGATGCCAATGTGAGAAGGAGAGTGCTAGGAGCTGTGGTGAGAGACAGCTGGAGACCAAATTATATAATCTTATAGGCCATAGTAGGAATTATAAATTTATTCCAAATAGATGGGAAAGCCAACAGAAGTAGCTGAGTAGTAAGGTCCCACTTGAATTTTAAAAGAATCCTTCTAGCTATAATAGGGGGGTCAGGGCAGATTCAGAGAGACTGTTTAAAGGCTACTGCAGTGATCTTAGCAAGACGTGATGGTGGCTTAGACCAAATTGGTAGTGATGGAGGTGGTGATAAGTGATTTAATTCAGCATATATAGTCTTCCCTCTCTATCTGTGGGCACCATATTCATGGATTCAATCAAGCCCCTTGGAAAATAGTCAAAGGAAAAAGAAATGGACCGAGTCTAAATTACCAGTAAAAGACAGACTTAGAAATGAAAAAAAAAAATTACTTCAAAAAGGGCTATAGGAGAGGTATGTTCAAAGTGAAGAAAAAAAGGCAATTAGCTATTTGGCAAAATCAGAGCAGAGTTCACAGGGGGAATAACATTTGAGATGGGTCACAAAAGTTAAGGAGGGACAAAGAGGGCAAAGAAGGGCAGCAGGGCTTTTATATCGGGGCCGACACCTACCATTGATAATCACTTTTCCAACCAACTCCTCTAAGACTAGCAATTCCTTTACAGGCCTCTTGAGGTAAAAAGAGACAATATTCCACCAGGGATTAGGAATTAATGTAACCTCTTCAAGGTCTGCACTAACAATATTATGCCATGTGCTTGGGCAGCTGGTATACTCCCTTTCTGCCTCTCTTGCCTTCACATTCATCAAAGACACTGACTGAAACCTAGTTTGTAGTCTATTGCGCCCTCCACTCAGATTCTGCCATCACCTAGGGAATGCAAACATCAATGGGGATAACTTATTTGACAGTTTGCTTCATGATTCCTTTAGCCTTCTTTCTCTCCAGTGACCTAGAACTCTACCAATGTATAGCAACTATTCCTATGGCCACATCTTGAACTTGTCTTTGCTTGACATTATTTTAACTCTGAAATTCTAAACTTCCCCCTCTCTTATCTTAACCTTCTAAATTAGCACTATCAAATAAAATACAATGTGTGCCATTTATATAATTTAAGATTTTCACGGTGGCTCACACTTGTAATCCCAGCACTTTGGGAGGCCGAGGCGGGCAGATCACGAGGTCAGGAGATCAAGACCATGGTGAAACCCCGTCTGTACTAAAAACACAAAAAATTAGCCAGACGTGGTGGCGGGCGCCTGTAGTCCCAGCTGCTCGGAGAGGCTGAGGCAGGAGAATGGCGTGAACCCGGGAGGCAGAGCTTGCAGTGAGCCGAGATCGCGCCACTGCACTCCAGCGTGGGTGACAGAGCGAGACTCCGTCTCAAAAAAAAAAAAAAGATTTTCTTGTAATCACATTTAAAAGTAAAAAAAAAAGCACTCATTTTGAAAATCAGTAATTTACTTTAATGGAATACATCAAAAGATCATTTCAGAATGTAATCAATAAAAATAATAGCAATGAGATAGGGTACCTTCTTTTTTTCATACTAAGTCTTCAAAATCCACTGTGTATTTTATACTTTATAAGCATATCACAACTAAAATACTAAGTTGTCTATAGCCAAGGTATAATGTAGTTTTATCAAAATAAGAGTTGTGTTTAATAGAAAAATATTTTAGGCTCTGCAGAGTGAAGAACTTGGCCTTGCCCAAAGAGAAGGCCTGGCCTTCCCTTGGCTTCTGGGAAGCAGTCTCTGGGTTCTTGGAATGTTATGTCTGCTCGGAGTGTCTCTGTTTATCTGGGAGCCTTGGGTCACGCCAGAGAGTCTAACAACATGAGTTGGGCTGGGATTCGCCACACCCATATAATCTCGCGGTAGAGGTTGGATATACATTGTTGGCTACACAACAGCGTGACTTGATGTGTGGGCTTTGGGTCACGAGCATCAGTTGACTGAGACACACAGATCAATCATGTGAGCAATCAATCAATCAATCAGGCTTATGTAAAATAAAAACACTGAACACAGAGGCTCGGCTGAGCTTCTCTGATGGGTACTGCTCTGTACACAATGTAACACATCAACAACAGGAGTGTAACACATCTTGTATCCACATGGAAAGGACAACAAAAGTTCTGCGTTTGGTACTTCTCCTGGACTCTGCACTTCCTTCCCTGGCTGATTTTAATCTGTGTCCTTTACCTGTATTAAGCCAAACTGGGAGTATATTAGCTTTCAGTGAATTTTGTGAATCCTTCTAGCTATTTATCAAACTTAACCAGTTTTGGGAATTTCCTGAACTTGTAGGTGACAGTGGAGTGAGGGGTGATCTTGGAGACCGTGCTCTCTCAGTTTGTAGTTGGCTAACACTCACAGCTGGCCTAAAGCTTTTCATAATACCTCAGTTTTTAAATTTAAATGTAAATTAAATTCAAAACTCAGTTCCTCAGGGGCACTAGCTACATTTCTTTTTTTTTTTTTTTTTTTGAGACGGAGTCTCGCTCTGTCCCCCAGGCTGGAGTGCAGTGGCCCAATTTTGGCTCACTGCAAGCTCCGCCTCCCCGGTTCACACCATTCTCCTGCCTCAGCCTCCTGAGTAGCTGGGACTACAGGCGTCCGCCACCACACCTGGCTCATTTTTTGTACTGTTAGTAGAGACAGGGTTTCACCGTGTTAGCCAGGATGGTCTCAATCTCCTGACCTCGTGATCTGCCCGCCTCAGCCTCCCAAAGTGCTGGGATTCCAGGCGTGAGCACAATAGCAACATGTGGACGGCGGCTATCGTGTTGGGCAGTGTAGTTTTAGACTTTCATGTCTCCAACCTTCTTATGCCCAACACACTAACACACTTGCTTTTCAACTTCATCTAGACCTGTAGCTTTATGAATTCTTTTTTTTTTTTTTTTTTTTTTTTTTTAAAATAACAGAGACAGAATTTCTCCATGTTGCCCAGGCTGGTCTCAAACTCCTGGGCTCCAGTGATCTACCTGCCTGGGCCTCCCAAAGTGCTGGGATTACAGGTATGATCCACCATGCCCAGCCAGCTTTAAAAATTCTTATTTAAGATCAGTCATCCTGGTCTCACTTGCCTTCCCAACCCCACTTCAGCCTAAGCCCAAAAGCCCACACTTTAATTACATTATTGCTAGTGGCTTCAAAACCCTTGTCACCTGTTTCCCTTCATTTGCACATGTCTTGTAAACTCCAAACAGGATCAGTCCAATTGTCTGTCTTATTCAATTTACACACAGGTAGAGGAAAAAAATCACTCAATTCTGTATAATGGAATAACAAGTTAACTGTTTCCTATCTCTAAGGCCTTTAATCAACTCTTTTTGCTATTCTTAATTGCCCTCTCTCTCATTCCTCCCTGCAGCTAATTTCACTTTCTCCATGCTGATCCAGGTCTCTACCCTCTCATCCTTAATTCATCTGATAACACAATCTGCTACTCTCAACAGAAAATCATATGAAAAGCATGAAACATCTTTTTCACATTCTTCTACCTAAAAAATTACCTGCACCCACATGCATCCTTTACCTTCTATCCTTTTTCATGTGCAAGGCTAATTTCTTACAATTATGCTCATCCCTCAATTCCTCATTGATCTTGCTTTAGAGATTGTTTTCCATATCAATTATTTTCAAACTCATCTTCCCCACTACTGCATCTTCAACCTCAACCTGTAATCAAGTCTCATATTTAAACAAATCAAAATAAAACAAACCCCTCCTTATTTCCTGTCAAGTATCAAGAGGGTCTGAGATCTCACCATTTTTGCAAGCTAATAATTCAACCTGCCACAATTACATGGATGACGGCAGAAGACAGGAAACCCCTCTGTCAGAGACAAAGGACTTTGTCACTTAAGGCACAGCAAGCAGCATGAGCATCAACATATTTGCTTCAGTTCCCCAAGCCCTAATTTTCACAGGGCACTGCAAAGGGGACCAGATGATGCCTACACACAGTTGGGTCCATTATAGGAGAGGAACCCTGAACTTGAAGCTTAGAGAATCTTTCATACTGGGCAATAAACAGATCTATCTTTGAGCTGTGGAGGGAGATACTATCTCTATCTTTCAAGGGTGCTCGCTATATAAACATCCTTGAGAAAACAGTCTAGAACAAAGGCAGTCAGTGCCTTACTCATGAAACATGAAGAAATGTGAGATATCCGTGGAGAATTCTCTCCCAACAACCTTGCTTTCTGTACAAACTACTGTCTTCTCCCTTCTTTCCTTCAGAGCAATGTTTCTCAAAATAGCACCCAATGCCTCCACTTCTTTAACATCTGTCTCCACCTCTGCCATTTTATTAATATTTCCCCAGCCAGGCCGGGAGCGTTGGCTCACGCCTGTAATCCCAGCACTTTGGGAGGCTGAGGTGGGCAGATCACGAGGTCAGGAGATCGAGACCATCCTGGCTAACATGGTGAAACCCCATCTCTACTAAAAATACAAAAAATTAGCCGGGCGTGGTGGCGGGCACCTGTAGTCCCAGCTACTTGGGAGACTGAGGCAGAATGGCCTGAACCCGGGAGGTGGAGCTTGCAGTGAGCCGAGATTGCACCACTGCACTCCAGCCTGGCCACAGAGTGAGACTCCGT
>NW_026655988.1:0-6297 GCF_009828535.3 Hylobates moloch
TAATATCCAGAATCTACAATGAACTTAAACAAATTTACAAGAAAAAAAAACCCATGAAAAAGTGGGCAAAGGATATGAACAGACACTTCTCAAAAGAAGACATTTCTGCAGCCAAAAGACACATGAAAAAATGCGCATCATCACTGGCCATCAGAGAAATGCAGATCAAAACCACAATGAGATACCATCTCACACCATTTAGAATGGCCATCATTAAAAAGTCAGGAAACAACAGGTGCTGGAGAGGATGTGGAGAAATAGGAACACTTTTACACTCAATAATGTAGATTCCTCAGGGATCTAGTACTTGAAAAACCATTTGACCCAGCCATCCCATTACTGGGTATATACCCAAAGGACTATAAATCATGCTGCCATGTTTATGGTGGCACTATTCACAATAGCAAAGACTTGGAACCAACTCAAGTGTCCAACAACGATAGACTGGATTAAGAAAATGTGGCACATACACACCATGGAATACTATGCAGCCATAAAAATGGTGAGTTCATGTCCTTTGTAGGGACATGGATGAAGCTGGAAATCATCATTCTCAGTAAACCATCACAAGGACAAAAAACCAAACACCACATGTTCTCACTCATAGGTGGAAATTGAACAATGAGAACACATGGACACAGGAAGGGGAACATCACACTCTGGGGCCTGTTGCGGGGCGGGGGAGGGGGGAGGGATAGCATTAGGAGATATACTTAATGCTAAATGACGGGTTAATGGGTGCAGCACACCAACATGGCACATGTATACATACGTAATAAACCTGCACATTGTGCACATGTACCCTAAAACTTATAATAATAATAAAGACATTTTAATGCTACACAGATGCTGTAAAAGGATTTTTTCAAGCTGGGCGCAGTGGCTCACGCTTGTAATCCCAGCACTTTGGGAGGCCGAAGCGGGTGGATCACGAGGTTAGGAGATCGAGACCATCCTGGCCAACATGGTGAAACCTCGTCTCTACTAAAAATACAAAAATTAGCCGGGCGTGGTGGTGTGCGCCTGTAGTCTTAGCTACTCAGGAGGCTGAGGCAGGAGAATTGCTTGAACCTGGGAGGTGGAGGTTGCGGTAGAGCCAAGATCACGCCACTGCACTGCAGCCTGGACCACAGAGCGAGACTCCATCTCAAAAAAAAAAAAAAAGGATTTTTCAAGGAATCATGTACAATTAGAAAATCGTGTCTCTTTATTTGCTTATGTTATTAATCCCAGATTATGACTGTTCTTTCCCCTAAGGCATTAGCCTGTTGAAAGAAACAGTCCTATAGGACTTTTGTTGATGTTAAAGCCAGAACAGAAATTTAGAAAATCAGGATATTGGCCATTTTGATAAGAAAACCATTTAATAGTTGAATATAGGAATTTGCATTTCGAGAGTGTGTACTAATTTAGATTCTCCAGGAATAGAACCATCATCTGAAAATAAGTAAGTTTAACCAGAGGGGCAAGGAGTGGTATGTAGTTTTAGGTGGTAAGACTGTGATATTGTTAGGTTACAGGTATCTAGGACAAGATGCTCAAATACAATAAGTATATACAGACTAGGAACTCTAGTTGTCTTTTTTTAATTAATGAAAAGAGGGTTTTATGCTTCATTTCTAAACATTCTGAAAGGAATTTATGTTTTGTTGATCATCTTTTTTTATTTATATAAATTTACGGGGGTACTTGTGCACTTATTTTTTTAAACATGGATAGATTACAGAGCCGTCAAGTCAAGCCTTTAGAGTTTCCATCACCCAAATAACACACATTGTATTCATTAAGTAATTTCTCATGATCTCCCACCTCCTGCTCTCTCACCTTTCCATGTCTGTTATCTATCATTCCATGCCCTACGTCCATGTGTACACATTTTTCAGCATCCACATGTGAGTGAGAACATGTGTTATTCCCACCAACAGTGTATGAGTGTTCCCTTTTCTCTGCAACCTCACCAACTTGTGTTATTTTTTGTCTTTTTAGTAATAGTCGTTCTAACTGGGGCTGGATGATACCTCATTGTGGGTATTTTTAAAATAAAAAAAAAAATTGTGTGTACATAGGTATATTTATTTATGGGGTACATGAGATAATATTGATACAGGCATACAATGTTCAATAACTACATCAGGGTTGTATCCATCACCTCAAGCCTTTATCCTTTCTTGGTGTTAGAAACAATCTAGTTTCTAATCTCTAATAGTTATATTAAAATGCATAATGAATTATTATTGACTGTAGTCACCCCATTGTGCTTCAAATGCTAGGTCTTATTCATTCTAACTATATTTTTATACATATTAGCCATCCCCACTGTGCCACCATCCCCGTTAGTGCCCTGGCCCCCACTACCCTTCCTAGCCTCTGGTAACCATCATTCTACTCTCTATCTCCGTGAGTTCAATTGTTTTGATTTTTAGATACCACAAATAAGTGAGAACATGTGAAGTTTGTTTTTCTGTGTCTAGATTATTTCACTTAACATAATGACCTACAGTTCCATCCATGTTGTTGCAATGACAGGATCTCATACTTTTTTAAGGGCTGAATAGGACTCCATTGTGTATATGTACCACATTTTCTTTATTCGTCCATCTGTTGATGGACACTCAGGTTACTTCCAAATCTTGGTTATTTTGAAAAGTGCTGCAGTAATCATGGGAGTGCGGATAACTCTTTGATATACTGATTTCCTTTCTTTGGGGTACATATTTAGCAGTGGAATTGCTGGATTATATGGTAGCTCTCTATTTAGTTTTTTTTCTTTTTTTTCATTTTTGAGACAGGGTCCCACTCTGTTGCCCAGGCTGGAATGCAGTGGCAGAGATTCACTTCAGCCTCAACCTCGCAGGCTTACGCGATCCTCCCACTTCAGTCTTCCAAGTAGCTGGGACTATAGGCGCATACCACCATGCCCAGCTAGGGTTTTGTTGTTGTTGTTGTTGTTGTTGTTGAGGCAGAGTCTCACTCTGTCACCCAGGCTGGAGTGCAGTGGTGCGATTTCGGCTCACTGCAACCTCTGCCTCCTCAGTTCAAGCCATTCTCCTGCCTTAGCCTCCCAAGTAGCTGGGATTACAGGCATCCACCACCAGGCCTGGCTAACCCAGCTAGTTTTTAATTATTCATAGAGACAGGGTTTCACCATGTTGTCTAGGCTGGTCTCGAACTCCTCGACTCAAGTGATCCTCCTGCCGTGGCATCTCAAAGTGCTGGGATTGCAGGCACAAGGCCTGGTCAGAATTTTTTTTTTAAGGGTTTCTCCTTTGTAAATTTCTTATTCATATCTTGAATTGATTTTCTGAGTTTCTTGTATTGATTTTCAGACTTTTCTTGCATCTCATTGACCCTTAAAATCAATATTTTGAATATTTTATCTCGGGTTTTGTGGATTTCATTTTGGTTAATATGTGTTGCTGCAGAATCGTGTTCCTTTGACAGTGTCATATTACTTTGGTTTCTGATGTTTCCTTTGTCTTTTCATTGATTCTGTGCATCTGCTGTAACAGTCACTTATCTTTGAATTTACTTTCATGGTGAGGGGAGATTTCTTCCTGAAGATGTGACTATAATGTTGGTTGGGCCTTGCTTCTGGGTGCGTGCAGTAGTGAAGTCTCTGTATAATTTATTTTGAGACAGCTCTGTTGCCCAGGCTGGAGTGCAGTGGCACATTCATAGCTTGCTTCAGCCTCAAAGTCCTGGGCATAAGTGATTCTTCTGCCTCAGCCTCCTGAGTACCTAGGACTACAGGCATGCGCCACCATGCCTGGCTAATTTTCAATTTTCTTGTAGAGATGGGGGTCTCATTATATTGCCCAGGCTGGTCTTGAACTCCTGGTCTCAAGCAATCCTCTCTCCTTGGCCTCCCAAAATGTTAGGATTACAGGCATGAACCACCATGCCCAGCCTCTGTATGATTTCTTTGGCTATAAATAGCACTAATGGTATCTGTGGTTTCCGTGATGTCTTAGCTTGAGTTTATTGGTGGAGGCTGAAGTTGTGCTGGGGATTGGAATGCCTAATAGGCCTGTCTTTAGGTTTCAGTGATAGTGATGGTAGGCTAAGCATGTCTATCCATGTGCCCTGGGGCAGCGTGTGCTGGTAACTGTGTTGGCAGTTCCAGGCAGGCTGATTCTTGGGCTTCTGAGTGACTTTCTCAGATGCCTGTTGTAATGGTGTACCAGGTGGGTGAGCTGGCTCTTGAGCTCCTGGGCAACTGGCATGGCATAGTTTATGGTGGTAGTAGTTTTGTTGAGATACTCTTCTGGGTCCCAAGCACTTTGCATTTGTGTTAGCAGTGGTTGCAATGGAATCCAGGCCAGTAAGGTGGTACTGGCAGGCATGAGGCAGCTGAGGTGGTACTGGTAGGGTGTTATCCCTGACCTCTGTCCCCTGGGAGAAGTACTCTGGTGTTTCAGAGTGTTTCAGGTAGTGGGTTTGGTTGTGGAATCCCCTGGTAACCTGGATCCTGCACTGTTTCTTGGGGGCCAGGTCAAAGCCTGGTAGAGCTGGACTGGGAAAGCTTGCACTCAGGCCCCCACAGTGGTGTAATGTCATGATAGGCAGGGTGGAATGATCTTCAGGCTGCTGGCAAAATGCTTGGGTGAGGGATGAGTGCCACTGCTGAGATCCTGCCATGGGGAAGTTGGGCCTGGTCCCAGGAATGAGTTGTGTTCCTTTCATGCCCCAGTCGAGGCGGAGCTCCTCCCCCTTGTCCCTGCTGTTCAGTCAGAACTCTGCAGTTCTTGCCTAGACCCTTGCCTAAGCCCCATCCAGCTCAAGACTTAAGCCTCCAGGGCAATTCATTGTGCTCAAATCCTGGGGGTGGTGTTTGCTTCTAGCATGGGTGGTGGCTGCATCCCACACCAGGCAGAGCCACCCCATCCCCGCCCCTACTCATACTCTGCTTCTCCAAACAGCAGCCCAAGTTTCCCTGATGGCTAGGACTGGCCGTGTTGCTTCCCCGTACTGATCACAATTATGAGCTGGGATCCTGCATCATGTCTTGTTACAACCACTTAGGTTTCAAAAATGGCATGGGACACAGAACGTGTTCCCTCCCTGAAACAGTTCCTTCTCACAGTCTTCCAGTCATTCCCTAAATTAGATTCAGGGCTTAAGAGGGTCAGGGTGCTCTACTGAGGACTGGATTGTACTATGATGTGGTAGTGGACCACAGAAAAATACTCACCCTCTCCCATATTGGGGAATCACTCCTGGTTCCCTGTGGGTCCCAGCCACACAGGCTCTCTGTTTTCCTTTTGCTTCCTAGATTTTGGTTTTTGCTGTCGCTTTTCTGTTGAACTCCTGTGTTCCCTCTGGGATAATATATCCAAAATGTCATTGTCTACACAGTTTTAGCTCTTGTACATGGATGAGGCACGCTTGAAATTCTTGCAGTCATCCATCTTTTCCTGATCTTGTCTCTTCTGCCCCATTCCCCAGGTTCCTCCAGGGTCTCACAGTTCCCCTGTATGTGGGAAAGGCAGTTTTCTTTCTGCCCAATCCTGCTTCTCCTTTGTCCACCCAGATGAGGTTTCCGCCAGAATTGCTACTTAAAGTGGTTCTGTGGAACATTTTATAGCAGAGAAAATCAGGGCTGAGGGAGCACCATAAAGGTTAGAAAAGATTAGAACATTAGGTTAGAAAATCTGAACTACTCTACTTGTCTTGATTCAGGAGGATTAGAGTTGATGTTGGATGGGTTTGTTGGTTTATTTTCCACTTATCTATCAGAATGAAGAACTTACTGCCTTTTCTTCTTAGTTGGTCTAATATTTATCATTTTAATTATTTTTAAGTGTACAATTCAGTGGCATTAAATATATTTATAATGTATCATGATCATTACTACCTATGCCCAAAACTTTTTCATCATCCCCAACAAAACTCTATATCCCAAAAATAAAACCCTCTGTATGTACATGGGACAATGAAGTTGGGCCCCTATCTTGCACCATATAAAACAGTTAAATGCATCAAAGATCTTAACAGCTAAAATTATAAAACTCTTAGCAAACATTTGGGCTGATTTTCATGACCTGGGATTTGGCAATGATTTCATAAACATAATGTAGAAAGCACAGGCAGCAAAAGAATAAGTAAGTTGGACTTCATTAAAAATTTAAAAATTTTTTACATCAGAGGTCACTATCGGCTGGGTGTGGTGGCTCACACCTGTAATCCCAGCACTTTGAGAGGCTGAGGCGGGTGGATCACTTGAGGTCAGGAGTTCGAGACCAGCCTGACCAACATGGTGAAACCCTGTCTCTACTAAAAATACAAAAATTAGCTGGG
>NW_026655989.1:0-6297 GCF_009828535.3 Hylobates moloch
AGGTCGAGGTGGGAGGATCACTTGAGCCCAGGAGTTTGAGGCCAGCCTTGGCAACACAGCAAGACCCCATGTCTACAAAAAACAAAACAACCAGCTGGTGTGATGGTGCGCACCTGCAGTCCCAGCTACTCAGGAGGCTGGAGTGAGATCACGTGAGGCTGAGAGTCAGGGCTGCAGTGATTACGGGCAGGAGCCACCGCGCCTGGCCTTTTTTTTTTTTTTCATCATGTAAGACATCCATGTAATGAAATGTATTTCTTACAGTGCTGGAGGCTGGGAAGTCCACTGTCCATGGGCCGCAGCTGGTTGGCTTCTGGTAAGGGCCTCAGCCTGCATCATAACATGGTGGACAGAATCACATGGAGAGAAGTCACAGGAGAGAGACGAATAGGCTTTTATAACAGACCCACTCTCATGATAATTCACTCACCATTATTCCTACTCACCCATTAACCCACTCATTCAGGAATGGATTAATTCATTCAGGAAGGCAGAGACTTCATGATTCAATTATCTCTTAAAGGACCCACCTCTTAATACTGTTACTTCACAGATTAAGTTTCAGCATGAATTTCAGAGAGGACAAACGAATCATAGCACCGTTTTAGTCAATTACACCTCAGTAAGAATTTCACAATTTTACTTAATCTTTTCAGTGAATAAAGTATTTGATTTTGCAATTAGATTTTGACTATGGGATAGAATGCACAAAGAAATAAACTTTTGTAGAAACCATAATAGTTTCTTTTTCTTCCACCTATCAGTCTAGGTGTTTATAAAAGTCAACTTGATTTTTTAAAAAATTATAGAATGGACATGCCAACAGGCAGATATTCCTCCATGAGACTCAGCTTCTCCTATTCTTTTTTTTTTTTTTTGAGACAGAGCCTTGCTATGTTGCCCAGGCCAGAGTGCAGTGGCATGACCTCAGCTTGCTGCAACCTCTGCTTCCCAGGTTCCAGTGATTCTCCTTCCACAGCTTCCCAAGTAGCTGGGATTACAGGCACAGGCCACCACGCCTGGCTAATTTTTTGGTATTTTTATTAGAGACTGGGTTTCACCATGTTGGTCAGGCTGGTCTCTGACTCCCGACCTCAAATGATCTGCCCACCTCAGCCTCCCAAAATGGCTTCTCCTATTCTTGAGGAAATCAACATATCTACAGCTGACATTTCAACTATTGTTGTGATGGGCTACCAAGGGCATATAGTGACAGAAGATCTAAGATCCAGATGGAGCTCTGTAAGTTGATAGAAACACCAGTGAAATTTCCTATAGGAATTTCTTTTGGCCACATCATATCTGAGCTAAGAACTATAACCCACTTTTCAAGAGAGTGAATATTTTATTCACCTGAAAGCTGTGTATATCTGGACTCCACCTGGACCGGGGAGGCTGCAGAGGGGCAGGCTAGTTCCTTTAAGGAGACACCATGAGATGACCAGGTACTATCCAAACTATCCAAATCCCCACAGCAGGCTCTCCACTGCACCTGGACTGCCAACTGCCAGCATCCCACTTCTCTCCATCCATGGTTTCCAGCTGGAGCTGGTTGGAGAGTGGAGGGACTACACTGTGAGCCCTGGAGACTCTGTGTGGGGTACAAACTCCTTTGTTTGCAACCAAATACAAATGATCAACTCTTGTTAGCAAGAGACCATGAGGTCAGTGAAAGAAAAAGAAAAAGCCTTTTTTTTTTTTTTTTTTTTTTCCATTTTTTGAGACCAGGTCTCACACTCTCACCTAGGCTGGAGGGCAGCAGCACATTTTTTATTCACTGCAACCTCTGCTTCCTGGGCTCAAGCAATTCTCCAGCCTCAGCCTCCTGAGCAGCTGAGATTATAGGCATGGATCACCACACCAGGCTAACTTTTATATTTTTTGTAGAGATGGGGTTTCACCATGTTGTCCAGGCTGGTCTCAAATTCCCAAGTTCAAGTGATCTGCCCACCTCAACCTTCCAAAGTGCTAGGATTACAGGCATGACCTACTGTGCCCGGCCTAAAGGCTTTATTGTCTATAAAAATAAATAAATGCAAAATCTACGGTTTGGGGAGACACAGGCTCCAGTGTAAGACAAAAATTAAGCTCCGAAGAACAAAAATAGGTCCTGGCTTAAATACGGAAAGGTCCTGCCCTAGACCTCAATATGGTCTGTACATGCAAATGAGGGATTGAAACTGGCTCAGACCTCACTGGTTGAAAATAACTGTGTCTCAGCTGGGTAGTTTCTAAGCCCAAAGCCAGTGGTCTCTGCAGGGTGCCCTTTTCAGGCAGCTGGCAGGAGATTTCCAGCTACGTGTCTTGGCTCTGGTTTCAGGAGCCATCTTAGCTCAGAGGTGCAAACAGGATGTTTGTCTGGAGCTGCCCACTCCTGGAAAGAGGAATGCATGACTGCTCTTCTCTCACCCCACCATGGCCCCTTGGCTCCCATCATCTTCATTTGAGTGTCACTTTCAGCCACAAGACGCCCTTCTCCTCTGGATAGCTTGGGATCATCTTTAGAGCTTCATTTCAGACTCCCAACTTACACAAAGTCCCAGTTGCCCCTTCCAGGGAATGAGGACCAACATTCCCACCTGAACCAGGCTCAGACCTTTCTCTCCAGAGCTAAAATACAATCTCAAGTAATGACAAGCCAATCCCAATTCTGCCTCTAGGCACTAACTCCCCATTTTTGGCTCCAAAGACAGGGCCACCTTCTGAAACCACCTTTGCAAAATTACAACAGTAATTTTAGTCTGACATAATTGACTCCATCTTGTTTCTAACCTCCAAGCTATCTTCAGTCATTCCTGGACATAGACCAAACTGCTGACTTTGGGAAAAATGTAGTTTATAGTTGTTTTTTTATTTGATTTGATTATTTTATTTTATATATTTTTTTGAGATGGAATTTTGTTCTGTTGCCCAGACAGGAGTGCAGTGCACTCAGCTCACTGCAACCTCTGCCTCCCAAGCCTAGCCAGTTGGGCCTGCTGCCCGTGTGGATGCCAGAGGGAGACTCACCAGGTCAGGAGAGCATGAGCTGTGCATGCCTCAGGGCCACTTGCAGGGCTGAAAACCCCAGGTCACAGGTACCATAACAGTTGTACACCACTGGTGCCACTGCATTGCCTAACTGCCCATAGACATACCCCACAACCCACTTGACTCTAGGAAGCACAGGGGACCAGAGAGATGTCACTGGGGAGTTGCGGATCCCTTGGTGTCATAACCCTCCGTGCAGTCCACTCAAGGTTGGGGGAGTGCAGCCCACCAAAGCCCCCTTGGGAACAAAAGAAACATGGCCGCAGCACTAGTCACTGAAGGGGTCACCATAAGAGCCTGAGAATGGATATGGAGAGGGTGTCATCTCTTGCCTCTCACCTCCCCTCCCCAGTGCACTGTTGCAGATGAGGCAGGGGCACTTCCACTTGGGACCCAGTAAGCATGTGATGAAAGAGGCTGCGCCGGCCGGGCGTGGTGGCTCATCCCTGAAATCCTAGCACTTTGGGAGGTGGAGGTGGGCAGATCACTTGAGGTCAGGAGTTTGAGACCAGCCTGACCAACGTGGAGAAACCCCATCTCTACTAAAAATACAAAATTAGCTGGGCATTGTGGTGCACACTTGTAATCCCAGCTCCTCGGGAGGCTGAGGCAGGAGAATTGCTTCAACCCGGGAGGCGGAGGTTGTAGTGAGCCGAGATCACCCTATTGCACTCCAGCCTGGGCAACAAGAGCGAAACTCAGTCTCAAACAAACAAGAAAACTAAAAATAGAATTACCATTTAACCCAGCAATCCCACTACTAGATACATGCCTAAAGGAAAATAAATCATTCTACCAAAACACACCTGCATTTGTATGCTTATCACAGCACTATTCACAACAGTAAAGTCATGAAACCAACTTAGGTGCCCATCAGTGGTGTACTGGATAAAGAAAATGTGGTACATATACACCATGGAATACTACACAGCCATAAAAAGAATTAAATCATAGACTTTGCAGCAACATGGATGCAGCTAGAAACCATTATTCTAAGCAAATTGATGCAGAAACAAAAAACCAAATATTGCATGTGTTCACTTATAACTCGGAGTTAAACCCTGGGTACACACAGACATAAAGATGAGAACAAAAGACACTGGGGACTCCAAAACAGGAGGAGGAAGGGAGGGGGGAAGGGTTGAAAAACTGTCTATAGAATAACAGGTTCACTTTTTGAGTGACAGGATCAATAAAAGCCCAAACCTCAGGACAATTGATTTGCACTATGTGCAAATATATCCATGTAACTAACCTGCACATGAAACTCTGAATCGAAAATAAAAAATAAAATAAAATAAAGCAATGACTGGATTAAAACTTCTACGAAGAGATCATTTCAGTTGTCTACACTACTACAGAAGAAAAATAGTGTGTGCTTTTGCTACAACTGATAAGCTCAAAATAATTAAGACAAAGAAAAAATAGACAATGAATTGGGGAAGTAATTAACTGTATCTGGAGCTACATCCAATCAACTACACTAAATAGCTTTTATTGAGTATTTTATATGTGTCTATAGATGGTATAAGTGTGTTATTTCATTGAAAATACTACAAATATTTATAAAGAACATTTCTCTTAAATTTCACAGTTGCTTAGAAAATGGTACTTGCAAGACTGACCTATATAAAGAAATAAGAGTCTCTTCAAAAGAGATGGTGAATTGTAAATATAAAATATATCACAATGTTAAAATCCTCATAGTGCAAATCAATAAAGATAACAACCTTTGCAGAGGAAAGTATTGAGCTTTATAAATTTACTGTAAATTTACATATTAATTCAATAAGGAATACTTTTAAACCTTGCACTGCCACAGAATTACTTTGTGGGAAATAAAAAGATGTACTTTTTGAATATGTGTATATCAAATCCAAAAAGTTAACTTTTACTTTTTCCTTTATTGGCAACTTTGGATGCATTTTTCAGTTTTGGTTCCCAGAGGGCATTTCTTACAAATCTTGAAGCTGCACCTCTGTCCAGCTTGCCAGCATTTTTCTTGTCTGTTATTTCCTTGACTCTGTTCATATATACTCTGATTCTTTCCAATTCCTGCTTTACTAGATGTTCCTTAGGATTCACTCCTTGGGTTGCCAAATAAACCCAAAACATTGAATTTAATGTATACGCAGAAACCAAATCCACTTTTGCTTGTACAAGTGGGTCCAACTTCTGCAACAACTCATTTCTAGAAACAGACATCATGTTCTTCAGCATCTCATCCACAGCATCAATGGAATTCGCAAACGCTGACAAATACTCGTGAATTTCTACTGGATAGTCCTCATTAATTTCTTCAGCTGCCATTATGGCTGATTCACGGCATTCGACTCCAGTCTCCTAGAAAGCCGTCGGGCAACGATGACGTCAATGACGTGCCGGATCTAGAACTGAGTCTTTTAAATGTATTTTTCTACATTCCCAGAAATACATTTATTATAATTGCATCTTATGGCCCTTTTTTCAACAGAAGTAAAATTCCTGGAACATTAGAAGAGCACAAAATTTATTTTCTAAATGAAATATTCTAAGATGCTTGTCATTCTCTCAGGCTCAAAGCCTAAAGAGGTACACCAATAAGACAAGATTCACTATCACATCGAAGATCATGGGGAGATGTTTGCTCAGGTGCTCACGTGATGTGCAGAAACAGAGGGAGACACAATTGAACTAAATAAATAAAGACGCAGGCTGGGTGCAATAGCTCAACCTGTGATCCCAAGACTTTAGGAGGCCAAGGCAGCAGATTACTTGAACCTAGGAGTTCTACATATATATACATATAAAATATATATATATACATAATATAAATATATATTTTTATAACTATAAATACATATTATAAATATAAATATATATTATAAATATAAATACATATTATAAATATAAACACATATAAATATAAATATAAATACATATTATAAATATAAATATATATTATAAATATAAATATATATAATATAAATATATATTTTATATGTGTATATATATATTAAACATATGTAATCCTGCCTGGCTACTCAGGAGGCTGAGGCAGGAGAATCGCTTGAACCCAAGAGGTGGAGTTTTCAGTGAGCCAAAATCTTGCCACTGCACTCCAGCCTGGGAGACAGAGGGAGACTCCATCTCAGAAAAAAAAAAAAAAAGGAAAACAGAACCAGATTTCCCACTGGCACTGACAGGGCTGGTATTCTTAAGGCAGTAACTTTGGATTTGTATCTGGACACATTTCTATTATTAAAAGAAAGAAAAGAAAAAATAAAA
>NW_026655990.1:0-6297 GCF_009828535.3 Hylobates moloch
ATCTGGAGGGAGCAGGGTTATGAGCACCTGCACCTGGAGATGCACCAGACCTTCCAGGAACTGGGGCCCATTTTCAGGTAAAGCCCGCACTGGTCCTCACTGGGAACACCCAGAGCCCTGCCCCTGCTGTCCAGGACCCTGCCGGGCACACAGCACTGCCATTCCCAGCAGGTCCCAGCATTCTGCATCCTTTGGAGGATGGGGAGGGAGTGCAGCACGTGCTGGTCTGTGGCACTGCCAGGGCAGGGGATAGTGCAGAGCAAACCCCAGCTCGCTGCAGAGAGGGCAGGACTCAGAGGCACTGAAGTTGAGAGGTTCCAGGGAGGCAGCAGGAGGGCTTCAGCTGTGAAGCTGCTAATCCAGGAGCGGGGAGGGTGGACAGGAGACACTTTGGATTAGGACTGCAGGGTGGGGCCAGGGGGGACAGGACCCCGTCCAGCAGGGCCTCGTGCTTGGCCCCACAGGTTCGACTTGGGAGGAGCAGGCATGGTGTGTGTGATGCTGCCGGAGGACGTGGAGAAGCTGCAGCAGGTGGACAGCCTGCATCCCCGCAGGATGAGCCTGGAGCCCTGGGTGGCCTACAGACAGCATCGTGGGCACAAATGTGGCGTGTTCTTGCTGTAAGCGGCGAGCTGGGAGCTGAGAGCTGGGAGCAGGGTGGGCAGCGTGTGTGTAGGGGGGAGGCGAGAGAGGCAGGACCCGAAAGCACATCTGCCCTGGGCCCCTGTGGTGGGCAGTGAGGGTGAGCACTGGGCCCAGAGGACGGCCATCCCGTGGGGTTGTGTCTGCCCTGTGGGTTGGAGAAGCCGGGCAGTGACGGAGAAATGGGTATGGGCACCTCTGCAGAGGCGAAGACACAGAACAATGAGCCCTTCTGTGTAGCGAGAACCCGCTCTGCACCGACCTCGGCGGCTGCTTTCTCTTGCGGTCTGGGGACTCTCCTTCCCACAGGTCAGAAAACTGAGGCCCTGAGAAGAGGACTCCACTGGCCCAGGTCACAGGCTGTGAGTGCTGAGCCTGGTGTTCGCCGGGGCCGCAGCCTCCCTCAGGGTGCTCAGGGTCCCTGCAGTCCCTGCAAACCTCCTGATGGGGACAGTCTGGGGCAGGAGGCAGGTGGGGACGCAGGTGGCTGGTGGCTCCGTTGTTCTCAGAAGCAAGGCTCCGAGGTGGGGCGGTTGATGGCACTGGGGAGGATGTTTCCTGGCCTGTGGAGAGGGTGGCGCCTGGTCAGGTGGGCAGGGAGAGGCTGATGCTTGGAGTGGGTCACCTGCAGGGATGTTGTCATTAGGACAGGGGAAGGACTGGACGAGGATGTCACAGTGGTGAGAGCCCTCACTCCATGGCAGGAGGAGACCGCTCTTGGGAATAGCAGGGTTTAGGTAAAAGGGCATCCAAGGGTGGGGGCCTTCACTGAGGCTGGCTGACAGACGATACCTGGGAGTCAGGACGCAGGAAGGCAGGTCCAGGAGGCTGGGTGCGCATAACAGAAGGAAGGGGAGCGCACCTGTGTATGTGTGTGTCTTGCATCTGTGCACATGCTGTGTGTTTCTCTGTACCTGCATTTGCACGTGTTGTGTGTGCATGTGTGTGTGCACGTGTCTGTGTGTGTGCATGTATGTGTGGTGTGTGTGCATGAGTGTCTCTGTGTGTGCATGCGCAGGTGCCGGCATGGGTGTAGTGTCTGTGCACACGTGTACATGTGTCTCTTCACACATGGTGTTGAGGTCTTGCATGGGCACATGTGTGCATGTGCATCTTCTGCCTGTCATCATTGTCAACAGCTGACAGCAGCTAGCTGGACATAAATAAAGGAGTTTTGCAGGAATGTGGCTGAGAGGGGAAATTCCTGCCCACCATTCCCTGGGGGCATCCATGGAGCCCCCACGCACTCTGGGCTGTGGGTGAGGATGGCATGAGGCACACAGCTTGGTTTCTGTCCTGCAGAAGATACAGATGCTTCACAGAGACAGGCAGAGGCTGCTGCCCCAGAGGCACTGTGCCCAGGGCAGGGAAGGGCGGGGAGGAGAGGGCAGCCAGGGGCTCTCCCCTCAGGACACTGTGGGTGAGGTGGGGAAAGCTTGACAACAGGGGTCACCTCCTTTCTTGGAGAAAAGCCCTCCCTGCCACTACAGGGAGGGCCTGCATGGGTGAGGTGGTACCAGACTTGGGGCACCAGGTCCCGGGAATGACCTCAGTTACCCTGTCAGCACCTGCGGGCAGAAGCTACTGTCTCATCCCTGCTTAGACCTGAGTGGCCTTTGCCCAGCACCTGGAGGCCACTCTGAGAAAAGGCTGCAGCTCAAACACAAACAGGCAGCTTCCACCAGGGCCCCCAGTCAGCTCCCTGCAGGCCGATTCCCCTTGGGGACAAGGAGGATGGGATACGGGTCAGGGCCTGTGTCTTGGTGGGGCGGCCTCACAAGCTCTGCCCTGGCCGCTGTAGGAATGGGCCTGAATGGCGCTTCAACCGATTGCGGCTGAACCCAGATGTGCTGTCGCCCAAGGCCGTGCAGAGGTTCCTCCCGATGGTGGATGCGGTGGCCAGGGACTTCTCCCAGGCCCTCAGGAAGAAGGTGCTGCAGAACGCCCGGGGGAGCCTGACCCTGGACGTCCAGCCCAGCATCTTCCACTACACCATAGAAGGTGTGGGCCAGGCGGGAAGGTCCAGCCTCAGAGACCCTGGAGTGGCCAGGGACGGGGATGGGGGACTGGAGGGAGTGGGGGGAAGCAGCCAGGAGGCCCGGGGCTGCCTTGTGCTCAGCAGTGCACCCTCCCCGCAGCCAGCAACTTAGCTCTTTTTGGAGAGCGGCTGGGCCTGGTTGGCCACAGCCCCAGCTCTGCCAGCCTGAACTTCCTCCATGCCCTGGAGGTCATGTTCAAATCCACCGTCCAGCTCATGTTCATGCCCAGGAGCCTGTCTCGCTGGACCAGCCCCAAGGTGTGGAAGGAGCACTTTGAGGCCTGGGACTGCATCTTCCAGTACGGTGAGGCCAGGGACCCGGGCAGTGCTATGGGGAAGGGACACCACGGGGGCCCAATTTCTCCCTCTCCACCGCCCAGTGGGGAATGGAGACCACAGGGAGGGGCTGGGGATTCCTCACCGTCCTGCCAGGGAGATTGGTGTTGAGGCTGGGGCTGGGCTGGGCTGATCTGGAGAATTTGGGATGAGAGCAGGGAGACTTGGGTGTTGGGGCAGGCTGGGTAGGAGGAGGACACTGAAGGACACTTCCCAGCACCAAGGTCTGAGGGGTGCCTCTTGCTCCCCGGACAGGCGACAACTGTATCCAGAAAATCTATCAGGAACTGGCCTTCAACCGCCCTCAACAGTACACCAGCATCGTGGCGGAGCTCCTGTTGAATGCGGAACTGTCACCAGATGCCATCAAGGCCAACTCTATGGAACTCACTGCAGGGAGCGTGGACACGGTCAGGCTGGCAACCAGCCCCACCCAGAGAGGGTGATGCCAAGTCTGCCTCCCAGGCAGGGCCTGCCAATGCCACACAGCGCCCACGTGTCCCATCCCCAGGCTACGGGCCCCACATTTCTGTTGCCCTCAGCCTTCCCTTTCCTTTGTTAAGGGATGAGATTTGCAGGGGAGGGGAAATGTGAGCTACCCCTCACATGAGACAGAGTTTGCAGTTACCTGTGTGGGGAACCGTGCTCCAGGCTGGAAGAAAGTTGGATGAGGCCCTGGACACACAGCATCTCAGTCCCCACTGGAAAGCTCCGGGTGTACAAGGAGAAGGAGGGTTGAGAGGCAGCTGTAGGACTCCACTGGGCACCCTTCCCAGTGTGCCCGGTCACCTCAGGCCAGAAATGTAGACGCATGGGAGGGCAGGGTTGTGGGGAAGACAGCAGCACAGGCTCCAGTCAGTGCAGAGGGGCCTGTGGGTGCACGGTGGGGAGAACCCAAAGGAAGCAGAGGGAGCTGGGGCTCCAGAACTCCCTGGATGATGCTGAAGTTTGGCCCCCCTGCCCTAATGGTGGCTGTGAGAACCCACCCTGAAGAGGCTGCAGGGGACCTGGGCCTTGGTGGAGAAGGGGGTCACCTTTCCCTCAAGAAGTCAGGGAATCTGGCCCAAGTGGTTATCAAGGTTTCAGATCCGGGGTCCCAGGGCTCTGTCATGCTCAGGGCATGCATGTCTCTACCCCTCAGAGGGAGGTTGTCCTGGGAGGGGTGTCCCGGGGGCTGAGTCCTCCTGTGCAAGGTCTGACCCTGCAGCCATGGCTTCTGCAGACGGCGTTTCCCTTGCTGATGACGCTCTTTGAGCTGGCTCGGAACCCCGATGTGCAGCAGGCCCTGCGCCAGGAGAGCCTGGCCGCCGCAGCCAGCATCAGTGAACATCCCCAGAAGGCAACCACCGAGCTGCCCTTGCTGCGGGCCGCCCTCAAGGAGACCTTGAGGTGGGTGCTGGCTGAGCCCTTCCTGTGGCCCTGGCCCCCTGCTGGAGAGCAGCCCCCACTAGGTGGTGGCAGACAGAATCTGGGGCTGATAAGCAGCGTCACCCAGCAGCCCATTCCCCTGCACCTGCTCTTCCTCCCCCTCTAGGACAGGGAGCTCTTCTTCCTCTGGAATCCCTCTTCAATGCCCTGGGGATTAACATGGGGCATGTCCCTCTGGGCTTGGGGCTGCTCAAGTTAGGGGAGGTTTGGCCAGGCTCAGCAGGTGCAAGGAAGCACTTCCTCACGACCTGGGCTTCCCATGGGCCAGGGACCTGTGTGGGGTCTTGGTTAGGAAGGGTGCAGAGGGCACGGGAAGCCCCGTCCAGCTGAGGACCCTTTCTATGGATGCACCCACCTCCAGGCTCTACCCTGTGGGTCTGTTTTTGGAGCGAGTGGTGAGCTCAGACTTGGTGCTTCAGAACTACCACATCCCAGCTGGGGTGAGTGAGCCTCACAGCCCTCCAGCTGAGAACCTCCGTCCCCAATCATTCCCTGATCCCCGCTCTGCACCGCCCGCAGACATTGGTGCAGGTTTTCCTCTACTCGCTGGGTCGCAACCCCGCCTTGTTCCCGAGGCCGGAGCGCTATAACCCCCAGCGCTGGCTAGACATCAGGGGCTCTGGCAGGAACTTCCACCACGTGCCCTTTGGCTTTGGCATGCGCCAGTGCCTGGGGCGGCGCCTGGCAGAAGCGGAGATGTTGCTGCTGCTGCACCACGTAAGCAGGCCTGGGGGCAGGGGCGGGACCTGGCCAGCAGAGGCGGGGCCTGCACACCGAGGGCGGGGTTTGCATGGTGTGATTGACACTGGGGAACAGCAGATGGGGCCTTGGTTGGTTGAGGTCGGCGTGACCAGGGAGGGTCTATGCTGAGCAAGAGAGGGTAGGATCTGGGTGAGGTTGCTTCTAAACATTGAGATGGGGACTAGGGGAGTGGGGTGGAGCCTGTACAGGATAATGGGGAGCCTGTACAGGATAATGGGGAGCCTGTACAGGATAATGGGGCTTGGGCAAGACCTGGGCAGGACCTGGGCAGGATTCAGTCTGGGCCTGGTCTGTAAGGTGGGGCTGGTCAGAAATGGGATAGGTTGGGGCCCAGGCTGCTGCTCCCACTTCAGCATAATTGTTGCACCTGGGACGATGGGAGGAAGCTGCCCCAGGTCCGTGGGCTGCTGACCAGACCAGATGGAAACCCAGCCTCTGTCCTAGGTGCTGAAACACTTCCTGGTGGAGACACTAACCCAAGAGGACATAAAGATGGTCTACAGCTTCATATTGAGGCCTGGCACGTCCCCCCTCCTCACCTTCAGAGCGATCAACTAGTTGTGCATCTGCACCCAGGGTCCTAGCCTGGCCATCAGCCTCCTCTGCCTGACCCCAGGCCACCCCTCTGCTCTCCCACATGCACAGCTTCCTGAGTCACCCCTCTGTCCAGCCAGCTCCTGCACAAATGGAACTCCCCAGGGCCTCCAGGACTGGGGCTTGCCAGGCTTGCCAAACAGCAAGGCCAGGGCACAGCTGGGGAAGATCTTGCTGACAGGGCCTGACCTTGTCCCCAGCCCCTCCTGGCCCTTTCTCCAGCAAGCAGTGTCCTCTGGGCAGTTTGCCCCCATCTCTCCCAGCACTGGCTCCAGGCTCCTCGTGTGGCCGTGCAAGGGTGCTGTGGTTTTGTCCCTTGCCTTCCTGCCTAGTCTCACATGTCCCTGTCCCTCTCCCCCTGGCCAGGGCCCCTGTGCAGACTGTGTCAGAGTCATTAAGTGGGATCCCAGCATCTCAGAGTCCAGTCAAGTTCCCTCCTGCGGCCTCCCCCCAGGCAGCTCGAGCATGCCCTGAGCTCTCTGAAAGTTGTCACCCTG
>NW_026655991.1:0-6296 GCF_009828535.3 Hylobates moloch
CTCTCAAATATTTTAAGCACCTAATTCCAGAAGATTACAATCACGTGAGTGAGTGCTGAAGTCAAAAAGGACAAGACTGGAGTAGAGACTTAGTCGATTTCTAAGGTAGAAATGTAATTCCAAGACAGACAGACTAGGTTCTGAATACGAGGAGTAAGAGGAAACAAAAGAGGATGACCACTCAAGACTCACCATAAACAATCTGCTCTTTATCCATATTACATCTTCTTCCTGACATGTGTGAAAGGAAATAAGTTACTCTCTCTTTTCTAAGAAGCATGCCAAGCACCTTTTATTTGTGGGGCAGAGTTCACCATAAAAAGTTGAGAACTGCTGGGAGTGGTGGCTCACACCTGTAATCCCAGCACTTTGGGAGGCAGGGGCGGGCGGATCACGAGGTCAGGAGATTGAGACCATCTTGGCTAACACACGGTGAAACCCCGTCTCTACTAAAAATACAAGAAAATTAGCCGGGCATGGTGGCGAGTGCTTGTAGTCCCAGCTACTTGGGAGGATGAGGCAGGAGAATGGCATGAACCCGGGAGGCGGAGCTTGCAGTGAGCTGAGATTGTGCCACTGCACTCCAGCCTGGGCTACAGAGTGAAACTCCGTCTCAAAAAAAACAAAAAACAAACAAAAAAAAACTTGAGAACCATTAATCTGATCAAGATTCTCATACCCATCCAGAATACACATGCACATATGTAAGATGTATCCTTCTCCTCACCCCCACTACAGTCCATTTCAAGAAAGTCTTCTTTTAAGAAACTGGCAAGAAAACTGGTATTCTGCCAAATATGCCAAGATTCATATATAGATAGAGAGGTTCCCCATCACCTTCAAAATAAAATTTAAACTCCTTAGCGTGGCATAATTATGTAGTCCATGTCTACTTTGTGATTCTCATCTCTAGAGATTCTTCAATGTCTACCTTGCATTTAAGTTGCACCAGATTACTAGAACTTCTCCCAAATTATTCTACATAAATATGAATGTATATATTCATATTATATATAGTGACTGGTAGGTTGACTGTTTTGTTTACTTTTTAGGCAAGCCAAAATATTTAAAGATAAAATAAGGCAGAAAAAAAATCCATTTACCTTCTTCTATGAAAGAAAGGAGGATGTCCTTCTAAATAAAAATTCTTTAAGAATTCAATCTAATATTGGCATCTAAGCCAATGCTGCTTGCCATCCTAAAATTATTTTCCTTTAAAAATAATCTTTGATGTCCATTTCCAGTAATATGGTAGCCAAAATAACCTGAATGAAAGTCCTCCCACACTACAAAACACTTAGAAATACCAAATATAAAATCCTTTTAAATGTACAGCTGAACTTGCAAGTAAGTAAAGGAAATCCCCCGGAGTCAAAACAAAGTGGAAAAACCCAAAACCAGGGCATTGGGTAGGAGTTAAAATGTCAGTTGCTCCACTAAGGGTGGGGGTGAGGTGGGGTGCAGGTAGCTTGGTTATCTCATTAAATAAGGTGTTCAGGTTTTTTTGTTTGTTTTTTGTTTTTGTTTTTCCATAGATTATCGGGGAACAGGTGGTATTTGGTTACATGAGTAAGTTCTTTAGTGGTGATTTGTGAGATTTTGGTGCACCTATCACCCGGGCAGTATACAGTGAACCCAATTTGTAGTCTTTTATACCTCACCCCCTTCCCACCCTTTCCCCCTGAGTCTCCAAAGTCCATTGTGTCATTCTTATGCCTTTGCATCCTCATAGCTTAGCTCCCACTTATGAGTGAGAACAAACAAGGTTTGGTTTTCTATTCCTGAGTTACTTCACTTAGAATAATAGTCTCCAATCCCATCCAGGTCGCTGTGAATGCCATTAATTCATTCCTTTTTATGGCTAGGTAGTATTGCATTGTATATATATACCACGGTTAATTTATCCACTGGTTGATTGATGGGCATTTGGGTTGGTTCCAAGTTTTTGCAACTGCAAATTGTGCTACTATAAACATGCGTGCAAGTATCTTCTTCGTATAATGACTTCTTTTCCTCTGGGTAGATACCCAGTAGTGGGATTGCTGGATCAAATGGTATTCTACTTTCAGATCTTCAAGGAATCTCTACACTGTTTTCCATAGCGGCTGTACTCGTTTACATTCCCACCAGCACATAAAAATGTTCCCTGTTCACTGCATCCACACCAACATCTACTGTTTTTTTTTTATTTTTTGATTATGGCCATTCTTGCAGGAGTAAGGTGGTATTGCATTGCAGTTTTGATTTGCATTTCCCCGATCATTGGTGATGTTGAGCATTTTTTCATATGCATTTGTATATCTTCTTTTGAGAATTGTCTTTTCATGTCCTTAGCCCACTTTTTGATGGGATTATTTGTTTTTATCTTGCTGATTTGTTTGAGTTCATTGTAGATTCTGGATATTAGTCCTTTGTCAGTTGTATAGATTATGAAGCTTTTCTCCCACTCTGTGGGTTCTCTTTACGCTGCTGACTGTTCCTTTTTTCGTGCAAAATCTCTTTAGTTTAAGTCCCAGCTATTTATCTTTGTTTTTATTGCATTTGCTTTTGGGCTCTTGGTCATGAAGTTCTTGCCTAAGCCAATGTCTAGAAAGGTTTTTCTAATGTTATCTTCTAGAATTTTAATAGTTCCAGGTCTTAGATTTAAGTCCTTAATCCATCTTGAGTTGATTTTTGTAGAAGGTGAGAGATGAAGATTCAGTTTCATTCTCTGACATGTGGCTAGCCAATTACCCCAGCACCATTTGTTGAAAAGGGTGTCCTTTCTTCACTTTATGTTTTTGTTTGCTTTGTTGAAGATCAATTGGCTGTAAGTATTTGGGTTTGTTTCCGGGTTCTCTATTCTGTCCCATTCATCTATGTGCCTATTTTTATATCAGTACCATGCTGTTTGTCTGACTATGGCCTTACAGTATAGCTTGGAATCAGGTAATCTGATGCCTCCAGATTTGTTCTTTTTGCTTAGTTTTGGTTTGGCTATGTGGGCTCTTCTTTGGTTCCATATGAATTTTAGAATTGTTTTTTCTAATTCTGTGATGAATGATGGTGGTATTTTGATGGGAATTGCATTGAATTTGTAGATTGCTTTTGGAAGGATGGTCATTTTCACAATATTGATTCTACCCATCCATGAGCATGGGATGTGTTTCTATTTGCTTCTGTCATCTATGCTTTCTTTCAGCAGTGTTTTGTAGTTTTTCTTGTAGAGGTGTTTCACCTCCTTGGTTAGGTCTATTCCTAAGTATTTTATCTTTTTTGCAGCTATTGTAAAAGGGGTTGAGTTCTTGATTTGATTCTCAGTTTGGTCGCTGTTGGTATATAGAAGAGCTACTGATGTGTGTACATTAATTTTGTATCTGGAAACTTTGCTGTACTCTTTTATCAGTTCTAGGAGCTTTCTGGAGGAGTCTTTAGGATTTTCTAGGTAAACAATCATATCATCCACAAACAGCGACAGTTTGACTTCCTCTTTACCAATTGGATGCCCTTTATTTCTTTCTCTTGTCTGACTGCTCTGGTTAGAACTTCCAGTATTATGTTGAAGAGGAGTGGTGAGAGTGGGCATCCTTGTCTTGTTCCAGTTCTCAGAGGCAATGCTTTCAACTTTTCCCCATTCAGTATTATGTTGGCTGTGGGTTTGTCATAGATGGCTCTTATTACATTGAGGTATGTCCTCTGTATGCCAATTTTGCTGAGAGTTTTAATCATAAAGGGATGCTGGATTTTGTCAAATGCTTTTTCCACATCTATTAAGATGATCATGTGATTTTTGTTTTTAATTCTGTTTATGTGGTGTATCACATGTATTAACTTGCATATGTTAAACCATTCCTGCATCCCTGGTATGAAACCAACTTGATCATGGTGGATTATCTTTATTTTTTTCTTCTTTTTGAGACAGTTTTGCTCTTGTTGTCCGGGCTGGAGTGCAATGGCGCGATCTTGGCTCTCCGCAACCTCTGCCACCTGGGTTCAAGCAATTCTCCTGCCTCAGCCTCCCAAGTAGCTGGGATTACAGGCATGCGCCACAACACCCAGCTAATTTTGTATTTTGGGTAGAGACGGGGTTTCTCCATGTTGGTCAGGCTGGTCTCGAATTCCTGAACTCAGGTGATCAGCCGGCCCTGGACTCCCAAAGTGCTGGGAATTACAGGAGTGAGCCACCACGCCTGGCCCATGGGTTATCTTTTTGATATATTGTTGGATTTGGTTACTAGTATTTTGTTAAGGATTTTAGCATCTATGTTCATTAGGGATATTGGTCTGTGGTTTTGTTTTTTGGTTACGTGCTTTCCTGCTTTTGGTATTAGAATGATACTGTCTTCATAGAATGATTTAGGGAGGGTTCCCTCTTTCTCTATCTTGTGGAATAGTGTCAATACAATTCTTCTTTGAATGTCTGGTAGAATTCTGCTGTGAATCCGTTTGGTCCTGGACTTTTGTTTTTTGTTGGTATTTTTTTTTTTTTTTGAGACGGAGTCTCGCTCTGTCACCCAGGCTGGAGTACAGTGGTGCGATCTCAGCCCACTGCAACCTCTGCCTCCTGGGTTCAAGAGATTCTCCTGCCTCAGCCTCCTGAGTAGCTGGGATTACAGGCGTGTGCCACCATGCCTGGCTAATTTTTTTGTATTTTTAGTAGAGACAGAGTTTCACCATATTGGTCAGGCTGGTCTTGAACTCCTGACCTCGTGATCCACCTGCCTCTGTCTTCAAAGTATATGCTGGAATTACAGGCGTGAGCCACCACGCCAGGCCCTTTCTTGTTTTTTGAGATGGAGTCTCACTCTTTTTGCCCAGGCTGGAGTGCACTGGCGTGATCTCAGCTCACTGCAACCTCTGCCTCCGGGGTTCAAGCAATTCTCCTGCCTCAGCCTCCCAAGTAGCTGGGATTACAGGCGCCTGCCACCACGCCCAGCTAATGTTTTTGTATTTTTACTAGAGATGGGGTTTCACCACGTTTGGCCAGGCTGGTCTCGAACTCCTGACCTCAGGTGATCCATCTGCCTGGGCCTCCCAAAGTGCTGGGGCGTGAGCCACCACGCCCAGCCCTTTTTTTGGTAATTTTTAAATTACCATATCAGTCTCACTGCTGGTCATTGGTTTGTTCAGAGTATCTAATGCTTCCTGATTTAAGCTAGGAGGGTTGTATCTTCCCAGAAATTTTTCCATCTCTTCTAGATTTTCTAGTTTAAGCGTGTAAGGTGTTCATAGTAGCCTTGAATGTTCTTTTGTATTTGTGTGGTGTCAGTTGTAATATCTCCCCTTTCGTTTCTTATTGAGCTTGTTTGGATTTTCTCCCTTCTTTTCTTGGTTAATCTTGCTAATGAGCTATCAATTTTATTTATCTTTTCAAAGAACCAGCTTTTTGTTTCATTTATCTTTTGTATTTTTTTGTTTGTTTGTTTCAATTTCATTTAGTTCTGCTCTGATCTTGGTTATTTCCTTTCTTCTGCTGGGTTTGGGTTTGGTTTGTTCTTGTTTCTCTAGTTCCTTGAGGTGTGACCTTAGATTGTCTGTCTGTGCTCTTTCAGACTTTGTGATGTAGGCTTTTAGGGCTATGAACTTTCCTCTTAGCACCACCTTTGCTGAATCCCAGAGGTTTTGATAGGCTGTGTCACTATTGTCTTTCAGTTCGAAGAATTTTTTAATTTCCATCTTGATTTCATTTTTGACCCAATGATCATTCAGGAACAGGTTATTTAATTTTGATGTATTTGCATAGTTTTGAAGCTTCCTTTTGGAGTTGATTTCCAGTTTTATTCCACTGTGGTCTGAGAGAGTGCTTGATATAATTTCATTTTCCTTAAATTTATTGAGGCTTGCTTTGTGGCCTATCATATGGTCTGTCTTGGAGAAAGTTCCATGCACAGTTGAAGAGAATATATATTCTGAGGTTGTTGGATGGAATGTTCTGTAAGTATCTGTTAAGTCCATTTGTTCCAGGGTATAGTTTAAATCTGTTGTTTCTTTGTTGACTTTCTGTCTTGATGACCTGTCTAGTGCTGTCAGTGGAGTATTGAAGTCCCCCACTATTATCGTGTTGAGGTCTATCTCATTTCTTAGGTCTATTAGTAATTGCTTTATAAATTTGGGAGTTCCAGTGTTGGATGCTTATATGTTTAGGATTGTGATATTTGCCTGTTGAACAAGGCCTTTTACTGTTACATAATGTCCCTCTTTGTCTTTTTTAGTTGCTGTTGCTTTAAAGTTTGTTTTGTCTGATATAAGAATAGCTACTCCTGGCCAGGCACTGTGGCTCACGCCTGTAATCCCAGCACTTTGGGAGGCTGAGGGGG
>NW_026655992.1:0-6296 GCF_009828535.3 Hylobates moloch
AGGTCGAGGTGGGAGGATCACTTGAGCCCAGGAGTTTGAGGCCAGCCTTGGCAACACAGCAAGACCCCATGTCTACAAAAAACAAAACAACCAGCTGGTGTGATGGTGCGCACCTGCAGTCCCAGCTACTCAGGAGGCTGGAGTGAGATCACGTGAGGCTGAGAGTCAGGGCTGCAGTGATTACGGGCAGGAGCCACCGCGCCTGGCCTTTTTTTTTTTTTTCATCATGTAAGACATCCATGTAATGAAATGTATTTCTTACAGTGCTGGAGGCTGGGAAGTCCACTGTCCATGGGCCGCAGCTGGTTGGCTTCTGGTAAGGGCCTCAGCCTGCATCATAACATGGTGGACAGAATCACATGGAGAGAAGTCACAGGAGAGAGACGAATAGGCTTTTATAACAGACCCACTCTCATGATAATTCACTCACCATTATTCCTACTCACCCATTAACCCACTCATTCAGGAATGGATTAATTCATTCAGGAAGGCAGAGACTTCATGATTCAATTATCTCTTAAAGGACCCACCTCTTAATACTGTTACTTCACAGATTAAGTTTCAGCATGAATTTCAGAGAGGACAAACGAATCATAGCACCGTTTTAGTCAATTACACCTCAGTAAGAATTTCACAATTTTACTTAATCTTTTCAGTGAATAAAGTATTTGATTTTGCAATTAGATTTTGACTATGGGATAGAATGCACAAAGAAATAAACTTTTGTAGAAACCATAATAGTTTCTTTTTCTTCCACCTATCAGTCTAGGTGTTTATAAAAGTCAACTTGATTTTTTAAAAAATTATAGAATGGACATGCCAACAGGCAGATATTCCTCCATGAGACTCAGCTTCTCCTATTCTTTTTTTTTTTTTTTGAGACAGAGCCTTGCTATGTTGCCCAGGCCAGAGTGCAGTGGCATGACCTCAGCTTGCTGCAACCTCTGCTTCCCAGGTTCCAGTGATTCTCCTTCCACAGCTTCCCAAGTAGCTGGGATTACAGGCACAGGCCACCACGCCTGGCTAATTTTTTGGTATTTTTATTAGAGACTGGGTTTCACCATGTTGGTCAGGCTGGTCTCTGACTCCCGACCTCAAATGATCTGCCCACCTCAGCCTCCCAAAATGGCTTCTCCTATTCTTGAGGAAATCAACATATCTACAGCTGACATTTCAACTATTGTTGTGATGGGCTACCAAGGGCATATAGTGACAGAAGATCTAAGATCCAGATGGAGCTCTGTAAGTTGATAGAAACACCAGTGAAATTTCCTATAGGAATTTCTTTTGGCCACATCATATCTGAGCTAAGAACTATAACCCACTTTTCAAGAGAGTGAATATTTTATTCACCTGAAAGCTGTGTATATCTGGACTCCACCTGGACCGGGGAGGCTGCAGAGGGGCAGGCTAGTTCCTTTAAGGAGACACCATGAGATGACCAGGTACTATCCAAACTATCCAAATCCCCACAGCAGGCTCTCCACTGCACCTGGACTGCCAACTGCCAGCATCCCACTTCTCTCCATCCATGGTTTCCAGCTGGAGCTGGTTGGAGAGTGGAGGGACTACACTGTGAGCCCTGGAGACTCTGTGTGGGGTACAAACTCCTTTGTTTGCAACCAAATACAAATGATCAACTCTTGTTAGCAAGAGACCATGAGGTCAGTGAAAGAAAAAGAAAAAGCCTTTTTTTTTTTTTTTTTTTTTTCCATTTTTTGAGACCAGGTCTCACACTCTCACCTAGGCTGGAGGGCAGCAGCACATTTTTTATTCACTGCAACCTCTGCTTCCTGGGCTCAAGCAATTCTCCAGCCTCAGCCTCCTGAGCAGCTGAGATTATAGGCATGGATCACCACACCAGGCTAACTTTTATATTTTTTGTAGAGATGGGGTTTCACCATGTTGTCCAGGCTGGTCTCAAATTCCCAAGTTCAAGTGATCTGCCCACCTCAACCTTCCAAAGTGCTAGGATTACAGGCATGACCTACTGTGCCCGGCCTAAAGGCTTTATTGTCTATAAAAATAAATAAATGCAAAATCTACGGTTTGGGGAGACACAGGCTCCAGTGTAAGACAAAAATTAAGCTCCGAAGAACAAAAATAGGTCCTGGCTTAAATACGGAAAGGTCCTGCCCTAGACCTCAATATGGTCTGTACATGCAAATGAGGGATTGAAACTGGCTCAGACCTCACTGGTTGAAAATAACTGTGTCTCAGCTGGGTAGTTTCTAAGCCCAAAGCCAGTGGTCTCTGCAGGGTGCCCTTTTCAGGCAGCTGGCAGGAGATTTCCAGCTACGTGTCTTGGCTCTGGTTTCAGGAGCCATCTTAGCTCAGAGGTGCAAACAGGATGTTTGTCTGGAGCTGCCCACTCCTGGAAAGAGGAATGCATGACTGCTCTTCTCTCACCCCACCATGGCCCCTTGGCTCCCATCATCTTCATTTGAGTGTCACTTTCAGCCACAAGACGCCCTTCTCCTCTGGATAGCTTGGGATCATCTTTAGAGCTTCATTTCAGACTCCCAACTTACACAAAGTCCCAGTTGCCCCTTCCAGGGAATGAGGACCAACATTCCCACCTGAACCAGGCTCAGACCTTTCTCTCCAGAGCTAAAATACAATCTCAAGTAATGACAAGCCAATCCCAATTCTGCCTCTAGGCACTAACTCCCCATTTTTGGCTCCAAAGACAGGGCCACCTTCTGAAACCACCTTTGCAAAATTACAACAGTAATTTTAGTCTGACATAATTGACTCCATCTTGTTTCTAACCTCCAAGCTATCTTCAGTCATTCCTGGACATAGACCAAACTGCTGACTTTGGGAAAAATGTAGTTTATAGTTGTTTTTTTATTTGATTTGATTATTTTATTTTATATATTTTTTTGAGATGGAATTTTGTTCTGTTGCCCAGACAGGAGTGCAGTGCACTCAGCTCACTGCAACCTCTGCCTCCCAAGCCTAGCCAGTTGGGCCTGCTGCCCGTGTGGATGCCAGAGGGAGACTCACCAGGTCAGGAGAGCATGAGCTGTGCATGCCTCAGGGCCACTTGCAGGGCTGAAAACCCCAGGTCACAGGTACCATAACAGTTGTACACCACTGGTGCCACTGCATTGCCTAACTGCCCATAGACATACCCCACAACCCACTTGACTCTAGGAAGCACAGGGGACCAGAGAGATGTCACTGGGGAGTTGCGGATCCCTTGGTGTCATAACCCTCCGTGCAGTCCACTCAAGGTTGGGGGAGTGCAGCCCACCAAAGCCCCCTTGGGAACAAAAGAAACATGGCCGCAGCACTAGTCACTGAAGGGGTCACCATAAGAGCCTGAGAATGGATATGGAGAGGGTGTCATCTCTTGCCTCTCACCTCCCCTCCCCAGTGCACTGTTGCAGATGAGGCAGGGGCACTTCCACTTGGGACCCAGTAAGCATGTGATGAAAGAGGCTGCGCCGGCCGGGCGTGGTGGCTCATCCCTGAAATCCTAGCACTTTGGGAGGTGGAGGTGGGCAGATCACTTGAGGTCAGGAGTTTGAGACCAGCCTGACCAACGTGGAGAAACCCCATCTCTACTAAAAATACAAAATTAGCTGGGCATTGTGGTGCACACTTGTAATCCCAGCTCCTCGGGAGGCTGAGGCAGGAGAATTGCTTCAACCCGGGAGGCGGAGGTTGTAGTGAGCCGAGATCACCCTATTGCACTCCAGCCTGGGCAACAAGAGCGAAACTCAGTCTCAAACAAACAAGAAAACTAAAAATAGAATTACCATTTAACCCAGCAATCCCACTACTAGATACATGCCTAAAGGAAAATAAATCATTCTACCAAAACACACCTGCATTTGTATGCTTATCACAGCACTATTCACAACAGTAAAGTCATGAAACCAACTTAGGTGCCCATCAGTGGTGTACTGGATAAAGAAAATGTGGTACATATACACCATGGAATACTACACAGCCATAAAAAGAATTAAATCATAGACTTTGCAGCAACATGGATGCAGCTAGAAACCATTATTCTAAGCAAATTGATGCAGAAACAAAAAACCAAATATTGCATGTGTTCACTTATAACTCGGAGTTAAACCCTGGGTACACACAGACATAAAGATGAGAACAAAAGACACTGGGGACTCCAAAACAGGAGGAGGAAGGGAGGGGGGAAGGGTTGAAAAACTGTCTATAGAATAACAGGTTCACTTTTTGAGTGACAGGATCAATAAAAGCCCAAACCTCAGGACAATTGATTTGCACTATGTGCAAATATATCCATGTAACTAACCTGCACATGAAACTCTGAATCGAAAATAAAAAATAAAATAAAATAAAGCAATGACTGGATTAAAACTTCTACGAAGAGATCATTTCAGTTGTCTACACTACTACAGAAGAAAAATAGTGTGTGCTTTTGCTACAACTGATAAGCTCAAAATAATTAAGACAAAGAAAAAATAGACAATGAATTGGGGAAGTAATTAACTGTATCTGGAGCTACATCCAATCAACTACACTAAATAGCTTTTATTGAGTATTTTATATGTGTCTATAGATGGTATAAGTGTGTTATTTCATTGAAAATACTACAAATATTTATAAAGAACATTTCTCTTAAATTTCACAGTTGCTTAGAAAATGGTACTTGCAAGACTGACCTATATAAAGAAATAAGAGTCTCTTCAAAAGAGATGGTGAATTGTAAATATAAAATATATCACAATGTTAAAATCCTCATAGTGCAAATCAATAAAGATAACAACCTTTGCAGAGGAAAGTATTGAGCTTTATAAATTTACTGTAAATTTACATATTAATTCAATAAGGAATACTTTTAAACCTTGCACTGCCACAGAATTACTTTGTGGGAAATAAAAAGATGTACTTTTTGAATATGTGTATATCAAATCCAAAAAGTTAACTTTTACTTTTTCCTTTATTGGCAACTTTGGATGCATTTTTCAGTTTTGGTTCCCAGAGGGCATTTCTTACAAATCTTGAAGCTGCACCTCTGTCCAGCTTGCCAGCATTTTTCTTGTCTGTTATTTCCTTGACTCTGTTCATATATACTCTGATTCTTTCCAATTCCTGCTTTACTAGATGTTCCTTAGGATTCACTCCTTGGGTTGCCAAATAAACCCAAAACATTGAATTTAATGTATACGCAGAAACCAAATCCACTTTTGCTTGTACAAGTGGGTCCAACTTCTGCAACAACTCATTTCTAGAAACAGACATCATGTTCTTCAGCATCTCATCCACAGCATCAATGGAATTCGCAAACGCTGACAAATACTCGTGAATTTCTACTGGATAGTCCTCATTAATTTCTTCAGCTGCCATTATGGCTGATTCACGGCATTCGACTCCAGTCTCCTAGAAAGCCGTCGGGCAACGATGACGTCAATGACGTGCCGGATCTAGAACTGAGTCTTTTAAATGTATTTTTCTACATTCCCAGAAATACATTTATTATAATTGCATCTTATGGCCCTTTTTTCAACAGAAGTAAAATTCCTGGAACATTAGAAGAGCACAAAATTTATTTTCTAAATGAAATATTCTAAGATGCTTGTCATTCTCTCAGGCTCAAAGCCTAAAGAGGTACACCAATAAGACAAGATTCACTATCACATCGAAGATCATGGGGAGATGTTTGCTCAGGTGCTCACGTGATGTGCAGAAACAGAGGGAGACACAATTGAACTAAATAAATAAAGACGCAGGCTGGGTGCAATAGCTCAACCTGTGATCCCAAGACTTTAGGAGGCCAAGGCAGCAGATTACTTGAACCTAGGAGTTCTACATATATATACATATAAAATATATATATATACATAATATAAATATATATTTTTATAACTATAAATACATATTATAAATATAAATATATATTATAAATATAAATACATATTATAAATATAAACACATATAAATATAAATACATATTATAAATATAAATATAAATATATATTATAAATATAAATATATATAATATAAATATATATTTTATATGTGTATATATATATTAAACATATGTAATCCTGCCTGGCTACTCAGGAGGCTGAGGCAGGAGAATCGCTTGAACCCAAGAGGTGGAGTTTTCAGTGAGCCAAAATCTTGCCACTGCACTCCAGCCTGGGAGACAGAGGGAGACTCCATCTCAGAAAAAAAAAAAAAAGGAAAACAGAACCAGATTTCCCACTGGCACTGACAGGGCTGGTATTCTTAAGGCAGTAACTTTGGATTTGTATCTGGACACATTTCTATTATTAAAAGAAAGAAAAGAAAAAATAAAA
>NW_026655993.1:0-6296 GCF_009828535.3 Hylobates moloch
GTGACCGACTGAACGAGCGTGCGGGGGGGACTCTCACACAAGGGGTGACCGACTGAACGAGCGTGCGGGGGGGACTCTCATACAAGGGGTGACCGACTGAACGAGTGTGCGGGGAGGACTCTCACACAAGGGGTGACCGACTGAATAAGTGTCCGGGGTGGGGGGAACTCTCACACATGCGGTGATCAATTGACACAGTGGCTTGCACCTGTAATCCCAGCTACTTGGGAGGCTGAGGTTGGAGGATCACTTGAGGCCAGGAGTTCGAGACCAGCCTGGGAAACGTAACAAGACCTCAGGTATAAAAATGAAATAACAAAAAAGTTAAAATGGTAAAGAAATGTCAAGAACAGGTTTTAAGGCCGGGCGTGGTGGCTCATACCTGTAACCCCACCACTTTCGGAGTGCCAAGGTGGGTGGATCACCTGAGGTCAGGAGTTTGAGACCAGCCTGACCAAAGTGGAGAAACCCTGTCTCTACTAAAAACACAAAAATTAGCCGGGCATGGTGGTGGGTGCCTGTAATCCCCCCTACTCTGGAGTCTGAGGCAGGAGAATCGCTTGAAACTGGGAGGCAGAGGTTGCAGCGAGCAGAGATTGCACCATTGCACTCCAGCCTGGGCAACAAGAGCGAAACTGTCTCAAAAAAGAAAAAAAAAAGGCTGGGCGCGGTGGCTCACACCGGGTGACAGAGCGAGACTCTGTCTCAAAAAAAAAAAAAGAAAAAGAAAGTTTTCATGTAAAAAAGCCCCTCCACGGTGGCTCACACCTGTAATCCCAGCACTCTTGGGAGGCCGAGGTGGGCGGATCACGAGATCAGGAGATCGAGACCATCCTGGCTAACACGGTGAAACCCCATCTCCATTAAAAATACAAAAAATTAGCTGGGCGTGGTGGCGGGCGCCTGCAGTCCCAGCTACTCGGGAGGCTGAGGCAGGAGAATAGCGTGAATCCAGGAGGCAGAGGTTGCAGTGAGCCGAGATTGTGCCACTGCACTCCAGCCGGGTGAGAGCAAGACTCCCCTCCATAGGACAGTGGGGGGCATCTGGCACCCTTGTTGCTGGTAGGGCTGAGCTGTATGTTCCCTTCACAACGGGACACCCCCACAAGAAATCAGAGGCCTTCACTTAGCTGGAGTCATCAGGCAGCTGAGACCTGACATCCTGACTCTGGTGTGTGAACATGGTTTGGTGGCATGGGTGACTCTCAAAAGGACAAGCTGTATTGTTACACAAGTCAAACACTGCCCAAACCATGACATCAAATCAGATATGGGTACAACCTGGCCACTGCAGGGGTCACCTAGTCGCCGCAAACGCTTGGGTTCAACCTAGGCCTCCAAGCCCTTCTCACAAGCAGACTCCAAGATGCCCCAAATGCTGGAGATTTAAACTTCCTCAATTCATGTCTCCACCAACAGCCCACAACTGCTTCATACAATACTGGACTCCACCTAAGAGTTCACTGGGTGGCACCCGATTCTTTTTGAGACGGAGTCCTGCTCTGTCGCCCAGGCTGGAGTGCAGTGGCGCGATCTCGGCTCACTGCAAGCTCCGCCTCCCGGGTTCACGCCATTCTCCTGCCTCAGCCTCCCGAGTAGCTGGGACTACTGGCGTCGGTGGCACCCGATTCTAACCCACTTCTATAAAAGCCCATCTGAGTAATATTCAGGAACACTGATCTGCATGCAGCCATGAATATGAGGCCCTCCAAATACTAGAAGTTAACTTTAAAATTGTAATTTCATGGCCGGGCGCGGTGGCTCATGCCTGTAATCCTGGCACTTTGGGAGGCGGAGGTGGGTGGATTACGTGAGGTCAAGAGTTTGAAACCAGCCTGGCCAACATGATGAAACCCCATCTCTACTAAAAATACAAAATTAGCCAGACGTGGTGGTGCATGCCTGTAACCCCAGCTGCTCGGGAGGCTGAGGCAGGAAAATCGCTTGAACCCAGGAGGCGGAGGCTGCAGTGAGCCGAGATCGAGCCACTGCACTCCAGCCTGGGCGACAAGACCAAAACTATCTCAAAAAATAAATAAATAAAATTATAATTTTATATGTAACCCCATCTTTTTCAGGCTCAAAAGAATACCAAATACAACCTTGGTAACAACCTAAACTCCTAACAATTGTTTATACAAAAGTATCAGAAGCAAGCGTTGTAGGAGGGGAGCTCTTGAACCTTACAAGTGTCCACGCATTAATACATTTAGTTCCTCTTATTAAAAACTAGGGCTATTAACAGGGAGGGAGATTGAGTTACAGGACAGTAATTCCGTCCCTTCAAGATCATGTGGCCACAGAGCAGGGTCCGTTCTCAGTCCTAGTTTCCCTTGACTTGACCCAGACAAGACTCCCTCCTCCTCCGACCCCCGTCTTCACTGGCTGCTAGACACCCTACCCCCTGTCTGCCCTACACCGAGTGGGGGCTTGGTGCTCTTCTGCACTGACCCTCAGTCCTCAGGGCCTCAAAATGACAACTCCAAAATACCCAGCTCTGGCCCTGACCGTTCCCCTGACCCCAGACTGCACATCTGGCCGCCTCCCGAGAGGCCATGGGCGCTGTGACTCCTTCATCTTGGCCTAGGAAGCACCAGCCTTCTGCAGACATTCCAACTCTTCTTTTTCTCGGCTCTACCTTCCACAAACACCCCCTGCTACTGCCAGGCCCAGGCCCCGGCCCCGTCCGCCGCAGCCCATCGCGGCACTGGCTCCTTGCTTCCCCCGACCCTCCCAGCAGCCGGAGGGACTTTTCGCCCAGGCTCATCCTGGGTCTCCCCAGCCACACCGCAGGAAGGCAGCAGAGTCGGCTCCGCCCCCAGCCTCACTAGTCTTCCCCGACCCCTGGCTGGGGGGCGCTGGCAGCCTCAGGGGTCGGAGGCGCCCCTGACCCGCCCGGGCACGCAGCCGGGTGAGGGTGCGGGGCTTCAGGGACACAAGGGGCCCACAGCTGAGCGTGGAGGGGCGACAGGGCGCCGGGGAGCGGCGGACCCGGGGCGTGGCAGGGCCGGGTGGGCCGCCCACGGGCCTCAGGCGTTACTGGGAGCCGCGACCCCGCGCGAGACCCCAGACCGTGCCCCGGCGCTGCTCCGAGCACGGCCGCGCGCGTTCCCGAACTTTCCCGCGCCAGCCACGCTGGGACTTGGTTTCCGGCCCAGCAGCTCAGAGAAATCCCCTCGGGCTGGCCCCGCCCCCGCCCCGCGGCCTCTCCCGCCCACGCTCCCGCTCCGGCCCAGAATCTCCGAGAGGCGCCCGCGCCTGCGCCCGACCCCGCACCCGACCCCTCGCCCGCGCCCGCTCCCAACCCCGCACCCGACCCCGCGCTCGCCTCACCCAACGGTCGCAGCGCGCCCGGAACTAAGGGCCCGCCCAGCCACCGCCCCCAACGCCGCCGCCGCCGCCGCTCCGCCGAGGGCGCCTGACGGACGGACACGGGAGCCAACCAGCGAGCCCTCAGGAAGCCGTCGCGAGCGCCATTGGCCAGATACGCCCCGCTCCGAGCGCGCCTGACGGACTGACGCGGGAGCCAACCAGCGAGCCGGTAGGAGCCGCAGCGGGCGCCGATTGGTCGGCGCTGAGACGGCGTGGGTACCTAAGTCGCCCTCCGCTTTTTTCCCAAAGAGCGCCCCGGGGCGCTGGTGCGGGGAGCTGGTGCGGCGCAGCGCTGTGGGGTTTGCGCCAATTGGGTCCTTTCCCCAGGTGCGGCGAGACAGCGAGGCCCTTGCTTCCCCTCCCCTGGCCCCGGTGCGGAGACCCCTGCCGCACACCCGAGAGGTGAGCCGGGAGCCCAGGCCGGGCGACACCGGTTCCCACGAGGCGCGCGTCGCACCTGCCCGACACCTGCGGGTCCCTCCGCCTCCCCTGGTGCCGGGCGCAGAGCGGGGCCTCAATTTGGGTTACGTTTATGAGAAACAGGACTAAAAGAATACTGCACACTTAAGTAAGGTATTAAGGATATGGGGTCTCCTCTTGGGGTGAGGTAATGCTCTGCAACCAGACAGTGGTGCCGGCCGCCCGACATGGCCAGTGTGCTATCTACTGGGTTGTGCACTTTATTATTCTTATTTTTTTTGAGACGGAGGCTCACTCTGTCGCCCAGGCTGGAGTGCAGTGGCGCGATCTCGACTCACTGCAACCTCCGCCTCCCGGGTTCAAGCGATTCTCCTGCCTCAGCCTCCCGAGTAGCTGGGATTACAGGCGCCCGCCACCAGGCCCGGCTAATATTTGTATTTTTGGTAGAGACGAGGTTTCACCATGTTGGCCAGGCTGGTCTTGAACTCCCGACCTCAAGTGAAAACACAACCTATGGCCTCCAGACACTCAAACGAAAACAGTGGCCTTGGTGGCCAAAATAGGGGCTGCCCTAGGAGTCCTGTGGGCTGCATGGGGGAGGCGGCACTGTCATCTGCCCAGGAGAACGGCAGCTGCAGCAGGTTCTCTCTGGCGGTGCACGGGCTAGCACGGGACACGACACCTCCTCTCCAGCCAGCGTTTGGTGAAATGGAGACCTTTCCCCCCGCTTTGCAGAGAAGGAAACGTTCACGGAAGTAAGTCTTCTCCAAGCATTCAGACCCTGAGACCACGGGACTCCTCAAGGATGGAATACACTGCAAAACAGGGCAGGCTTTGAAGTTACATAATTACACAGGCCATGCTGTGTCCTCAGGCGCCAGTGCCACATTTCATATATGTTACTTGGTTTGCGGTTGGATTTCCCCTCCGCCCAAAACCCACATTCGTGGGACAGCAAGGCCCTGAGATGGAACTCAGGAAGCCATCGGATTCCATCAACGTCATCACCCCTGAGTTTGCTGCAAGCAGCCATGGAAACGTTCCAAGTCCGCACCTGCAGGCTCGGTAAGGTTGCATTCAAGCCCAGTAACTAACTGAGCTCTCACATGTAAGGAAGTGTCTCCTCCTGGCTGCACCTGGGAGGCTCAAAGCTGTCCTGAGTCTGCAGCAGCCAGCTCGGGATGAAAAAGGGTTCATGTGGCGGCGGTTCATGCCTATAATCCCAGCACGTTGGGAGACTGAGGCAGGAGGATTGCTTGAGCCCATGAGTTCGAAACCAGCATGGGCAGCATGGCGGAACCCCATCTCTACCAAAAAAAAGGAAAAAAAAATTAGCTGGGTGTGGTGCTGCACACCTGTAGTCCCAACTACTTGGAAGGCTGAGACAGGAAGATGACTGAAGCCCAAGAGGTGGAGGTTGCAGTGAGCTGTGGTTGCACCACTGCACTCCAGCCTGTGCGATAGACTGAGACCCTGTCTCTTTCTTTTTTTTTTTTGAGACGGTGTCTTGCTCTGTCACCCAGGCTGGAGTGCAGTGGTGCGATCTCGGCTCACTGCGACCTCTGCCTCCCGGGTTCAAGCAGTTCTCCTGCCTAAGCCTCCAGAGTAGCTGGGACTACAGGCGCACACTGCCACGCCCGGCTAATTTTTTTTGTATTTTAGTAGAGACAGGGTTTCACCTTGTTGCCCAGGCTGGTCTCGAACTCCTGAGCTCAGGCAATTGCCTGCCTCAGCCTCCCAAAGTGCTAGGATTACAGGCATGAGCCGCCGCGCCTGGCTGACCCTGTCTCTTTTAAAAAAAACAGCCAGGCACAGCGGCTCATGCCTGTAATCCCAGCACTTTGGGAGGCTGAGGCGAGCAGATCACCTGAGGTCAGGAGTTTGAGACCAGCCTGGCCAACATGGTGATACCTCGTCTCTACTAAAAAAATACAAAAGGCCGGGCACGGTGGCTCACCCCAGCACTTTGGGAGGCCAAGGTGGTCAGATCATGAGGTCAAGAGATTGAGACCATTCTGGCCAACATGTTGAAACCCCGTCTCTACTAAAAGTACAAAAATTAGCTGGGCATGGTGGTGCACACCTGTACTCCCAGCTACTCAGGAGGCTGAGGCAGGAGAATTGCTTGAACCCGGGAGGCGGAGGTTGCAGTGAGCTGAGATTGCGCCACTGCACTCCAGCCTGGTGACAGAGCGAGACTCCATCTCAAAAAAATAAATAAATAATACAAAAAAGGCCCGGCACAGTGGCTCATGTTTGTAATCTGAGCACTTTGGGAGGCTGAGGTGGGTGGATCACCTGAGGTCAGGGGTTCAAGACCAGCCTGGCCAACATGGTGAAACCCCATCTCTAGGCCGGGCGCAGTGGCTCACGCTTGTAATCCCAGCACTTTGGGAGGCCAAGGCAGGTGGATCACGAGGTCAGGAGATCAAGACCGCGGTGAAACCCCGTCTCTACTAAAAATACAAAAAAAAAAAATTAGCCGGGCGTGGTGGCAGGCACCT
>NW_026655994.1:0-6288 GCF_009828535.3 Hylobates moloch
CACAAGGCAAATTAAGATAAGCATCAACTGCTGGTGACTCCACCTTTGGAACAAAGAGATAGAAAACTACAGCCCCAGGCCGGGAGTGGTGGCTCACACCTGTAATCCCAGCACTTTGTTTATTATTATTATTATTATTATTTTGAGAGGGAGTCTTCGTCACCAGGCCTGAGTGCAATGGTGCGATCTCAGCTCACTGCAACCTCTGCCTCCGGGGTTCACGACATTCTCCTGCCTCAGCCTCCTGAGTAGCTGGGATTACAGGTGTGCACCACCACGCCTGGCCAATTTTTGTATTTTTAGTAGAGACGGGGTTTCACCATGTTGGCCAGGATGGTCTTGAACTCCTGACCTCGTGATCCACCTGCCTCAGCCTCCCAAAGTGCTGGGATGACAGGAGTGAGTCACCGTGCCCAGCATCTATCTATGTATCTATCTATCAATTAGCTATTCTATCTATCTATCTATCATCTACCAATTTCTATCCATCATCTATCAATTATCTATTCTATCATCTATCTATTATCTATCATCTGTCTACATATCACCTACCATCTATCAGATCTATAATGATCACTTATTATATCAATTAATCTTCTATTCCATCTATTATCTATGTTTCTCTTTGTTCTACTCTATGTATCTATATAGTTATCTATTATCTATCACCTATCATAATCATTTATTATATCTATCATCTAAGTTTTATTTTATCTATTTATATGTCTATCATCTATCATCTACCTATCACCTATCATATCTATAATGATCACTTATTATATCAATCGATCTTCTATTCCATCTATTATCTATGTCTCTATCTTTGTATTTACTCCCTCTATTATATCGGTCCATCTTCTCTTCCATCTATTATCTATCTATCTTTCTATCTACTCTATCTATTTATCTACCTATCTATCTATCTACTCTATCTACCTATCTACCTATCTCTCTATCATCTATCTATCTATCTACTCTATCTTTCTATCTACTCTATCTATCTATCATCTATCTATCTGTCTATCTACCTATCTTTCTATCTACACTATTATCTATCTATCATCTATCTATCTATCTATCTATCTATCTATCTATCTATCTATCTACCTATCTACTCTATCTACTCTATCATCTATCTATCTATCTATCTATCTATCTATCTATCTATCATCTATCTATCTATCTATCATCTATCTACCTACCTATCTACCTACCTACCTGTCTATCTCTCTATCTATCTATCATCTATCTATCTATCTATCTATCTATCTATCTACCTACCTACCTACCTACCTATCTACCTACCTGTCTGTCTGTCTGTCTATCTATCTCTCTCTATCTATCTATCTATCTATCTATCTATCTATCTATCTATTTATCTAATCTATCTATCTACCTACCTACCTATCTACCTATCTATCTATCATCTATCTAGATGATAGATAGATAGATATGTATCATCTATCTGTAACACTGGTTCACAGGCCACGGAGAATTCTACCCCCAGGGGAAACTTGGCAATGTCTACAGACAATCACAAGAGAATGACAACCAGTGGACATCCTTGGTGTCAGTCCTGGAAAGTTTGCTCCTGGCCCCAGGTGTGTGGATCCCAGGAAGGCTGCTCAACGCCCTCCAGTGCCCAGGACGGCCCCACCACACAGAATCCTCCCGCTCCCAATGTCAGCAGTGCCGAGGTTGAGAATGCCCCATCCTGCATGTTGGGGACAATATCAGTTTGCTTTTTCCTTTTCTTTTTTTCTTGAGATGCAGTCTCGCTCTGTCATCCAAGCTGGAGTGCGGTGGCGCGATCTCGGCTCACTGCAACCTCCGCCTCCTGGGTTCAAGCGATTCTCCTGCCTCAGCCTCCCGAGTAGCTGGGATTACAGGCGCCCGCCACCACGCCCGGCTAATTTTTGTATTTTTAGTAGAGATGGGGTTTCACCGTGTTAGCCAGGCTGGTCTCGAACTCCTGACCTTGTGATCAGCCCACCTCGGCCTCCCAAAGTGCTGGGATGACAGGCGTGAGCCACCGTGCCCGGCCTCAGTTTGCTTTTTCTGCTGATACTGGCTCACTTTCCCTGTGGCCACACATTCTTCTGTCCACAGACCATCCCAGCAGCCACAGAAGAAAGGAGGGTGTGACCCTAACCCCTTATCTAGCAACAGAAGGAGCTGTGGCCGGGCAGCTCCTCAGAAGCCGGAAATCTGCAAGCTTTCTGGGGAGGGTGGAGCCCAGTGCATTGTAACATCTCTTTTCCCGGAAGAGGAAGCACAGACTATCAGGCCTGTTTCCAAATCATCCGAGTTGAAATTTCCCAACTTCCTGATGAAGGAGTGGAGCCATGATCCTTCCCTGGGAGAGAGAGTATGGGGGGCCACATCTCCCCCGCGGGGGGCGGCACTCAGGTGCCACCTGGTGTGTGGACCAGGGGAAGAAGACGTTGGTGGTAATGGATTTTTTTTTTTTTTTTTTTTGAGACAAAGTCTCGCTCTGTCTCCCAGGCTGGAGTGCAAAAAAGTCACCATTTTTGTATTTATTTATTTATTTATTTATTTAGAGACGGAGTTTCACTCTCGTTGCCCAGGCTGGAGTGCAATGGCACGATCTCGGCTCACCGCAACCTCCGCCTCCAGGGTTCACGCCATTCTCCTGCCTCAGCCTCCCGAGTAGCTGGGATTACAGGCATGCGCCACCACGCCTGGCTAATTTTGTATTTTTAGTAGAGACGGGGTTTCACCATGTTGGTCAGGCTGGTCTTGAACTCCTGACCTCAGGTGATCCACCCACCTCAGCCTCCCAAAGTACTGGGTTGACAGGCGTGAGCCACCGTGCCCGGCCTTTATTTATTTATACTTTTTGAGAAAGAGTCTCCCTCTTTCTCCCAGGCTGGAGTGCAAAAAAGTCACCATTTATTTATTTATTTGTTTATTTTTTGAGACAAGAGTCTCCCTCTGTCTCCCAGGTTGGAGTGCAAAAAAGTTACCATTTTTGTTTTTATTTATTTACTTATTTATAGTTTTTGAGACAGAGTCTGACTCTGTCTCCAGGCTGGAGTGCAAAAAAGTTACCGTTTTGGTTTTTATTTTTATTTATGTATTTATGCATTTATTTATTTATTTTGAGACGGAGTTTTGCTCTTGTTGCCCAGGCTGGAGTGCAATGGCACAACCTCAGCTCACTGCAACCTCTGCCTCCCGGGTTCAAGCGATTACACCTCGCCCTTCCTATTTATTATTTATTTACTTATTTATTTTTGAGGTGGAGTCTTGCTCTGTCGCCCAGGCTGGAGTGCAAAGAAGTTACTGTTTTTGTTTTTATGTATTTATGTATTTATGTATTTATATTTTTTGACACGGGGTCTCGCTCTGTCTTCCAGGCTGAAGTGCAAAGAAGTTACTGTTTGTGTTATTTATTTATTTATTTGTATTTTTTGAGATGGAGCCTCGCTCTGTCTCCCAGGCTGGAGTGCAAAAAAGTTACCGTTGTTGTTTTTATTTTTATTTACTTATTTATGTATTTATTTATTTTTAGACGGTGTTTTGCTCATCGCCAGGCTGGAGTGCAATGGCACAATCTCGGCTCACCGCAACCTCCGCCTCCCGGGTTCAAGCGATTACACCTCGCCCGGCCTATTTATTTATTATTTATTTATTTGTTTGTTTGTTTGTTTATTTATTTATTTATTTATTATTTTTGAGACGGAGTCTTGCTCTGTCTCCCAGGTTGGAATGCAAAACGTTTACCATTTTTGTTTTTATTTTTTTTGAGACAGAGTTTCGCTCTGTCGCCCAGGCTGGAGTGCAGTGGCGCAATCTTGACTCACTGCAAGCTCCACCTCCTGGGTTCAAGTGATTCTCCTGCCTCAGCCTCCCCAGTAGCTGGGATGACAGGCATCTACCACTATACCTGGCTAATTTTTGTATTTTCAGTAGAGACGGGGTTTCACCATGTTGATCAGGCTGGTCTCAAACTCTTGACCTCAGGTGATCCACCTGCCATGGTGTTCTAAAGTGCTGGGAATACACGCGTCAGCCACTGCACCCAGCCTATCAATTTTTATTTTTTGAGACAGAGTCTCACTCTGTTGCTCAGGCTGACATGCAGTGGTGCAATCTTGACTCACTGCAAACTCCACCTCCCGGGTTCAAGCGATTCTCCTGCCTCAGCCTCCCGAGTAGCTGGGAATACAAGCACCTGCCACCACGCCCGGCTAATTTTGTGTTTTTGGTAGAGGCGAGGTTTCACCATGTTGGTCAGGCTGGTCTTGAACTCCTGACCTCAGGTGATCTGCCCACCTCGGCCTCCCAAAGTGCTGGGATTACAGGCGTGAGACCAGGAGCCCACCTAATTTTCTTTCTTTCTTTCTTTTTTTTCCAGAGACAGCGTCTCATTCTGTCTCCCAGGCTGGGGAGTGTAGTGGTGGGATCTTAGCTTGCTGCAGCCTTGAACTCCTGGACCCAGGCTGGAGTGCAGTAGCCCAATCTCGGCTCACTGCAACCTCCGCTCCCAGGTTCAAGCCATTCTCCTGCCTCAACCTCCTGAGTAGCTGGGACTACAGGCATGCACCACCATGCCCAACTAATTGTTGTATTTTTAGTAGAGACGAGGTTTCACCATGTTGGCCAGGCTGGTCTCGATCTCTTGACCTCGTAAACCACCTGCCTCAGCCTCCCAAAGTGCTGGGATTACAGGCGTCAGCCACCGTGCCCAGCCCATGCTGATCACTTCTATTTAAAAAAAGGGAAATAGGCTGGGCATGGTGGCTCACGCCTGTAATCACAGCACTGTGGGAGGCTGAGGCAGGTGGATCACCTGAAGTCAGGAGTTCGAGCCTGGCCAAGGTAGGGAAACCCCCCCACCGCCCCATCTCTACTAAAAAAAATACAAAAATTAGCAGAGCGTGGTGGCATGCACCTGTAATCCCAGCTACTCAGGAGGCTGAGGCCGGAGAATTACTTAAACCCGGGAGGTGGAGATTGCAGTGAGCTGTGTGTGCCACTGCACTCCAGACTGGGTAACAAGAGTGAAACTCCGTCACAAACAAACAAATAAACAAAAAATAATAGGCTGGGTGTGGTGGGTCACACCTGTAATCCCAGCACTTTGGGAGGCCGAGGAAGGAGGATCGTTTGAGCCTAGGAGTTCAAGACCAGCCTGGGCAACACAGTGAGAACGTCTCACAAAAAACAAACACACACACACACACACACACACACACACACACACACACACACACACACACACACACACACGAGAGAAATAAACAGAAAAAAAAGCTGTTACTAATTTGATTCTGCCACCACTAGAAAAAAGACAAAATCAACCTACCTATATTGTTATACCTGGTTCTGACGTCCCCGGAGGCCAACCTGGAGGGGCTGTCTGGTGTCCTATTTGAGGGGGCCAGGGACATCTGTTCTGGGTTTTGAGTTTGGGTGGAATTCCCAGGACCATCAGGCTTTTTTTTTTTTTTTCTTTGAGATGGGCTGTATCGTGGTGGGCCTCTTACTGCAACCTCCACCTCTCATTCAAGGATCCCCTGCCTCCAGCCTCCTGAATAGTGGATTACAGGGTCTCAGCCTCCTGAGTAGCTGGGATTACAGACGTCAGCCACCACGCCCGGCTAATTTTTGTATTTTTGAAAGAAATGGGCTTCACCATGTTGGCCAGGCTGGTCTTGAACTCCTGACCTCAGGTGATCCACCCACCTCGGCCTCCCAAAGTGCTGGGATTACAGGCATGAGCCACCGCACCGGCCTACCTTCAGGCTTTAACAAGCTTCCAGCCTCTTCCTAGCTGGCTCTGGCTAAAGCTGGAGTCCAGGAACCTCCAATAGCCTAAAGGCTGTCTCCAGGGCTTGAGTAACACTAGGAAGGGCCACGTGGTCTGGGCTGGACAGAGAGCTTCCTGGGGTGCAACGTGACACTTCCTGTCCCAGAGGCAGCTCCAGCAGAAAGAGCTGCAGGCATCCCCAGGAATCTTCATCCCAAACTCCTTCCACAGCTCACAGAGTCCGTGATGTGGGATTAACACAACCTGCTGGCTATATTTGAGGCTTGCCAGATAGCCTGGCTCCTGCATGCCTAGGGATGCCCGCTGTGAGCTGCTCTTTCCAGTCCTTTCTGTGACCCCTTCCATTGTTGACAGCCGCTGGGGGCTGAACCGGCCAGGGCTGAATCTGCAGACGGCGCCCCTGGCCCCTCCTGTGTCCAAAAGCAGGCGTGTCCCAGAGAAGGGCTTGGAGGGGGGCTCAGGGACCCGGGGCCTGTCGTTTAATGAGCTCT
>NW_026655995.1:0-6288 GCF_009828535.3 Hylobates moloch
GAGAGAGAGAGAGAGAGAGAGAGAGAAAGAGAAAGGGCAAGTTGGAGAGGGAAGTAGAGAAAGGAAGAAGGTGAGGGAGCTAGAGAGGGAGAGCAACAGAGTCTTGGAGAGGGAGGCTCTGCTCTGGTAGACAGGGGCCCCTTTGGCCAAGGTAGGGTGGAGGGTGCCTGGGCCGGCCGGGCTAGAACAGGGGGGCAGGGCCGCCCACGCGGGAAAACCAAGGGAGCCCTGAGACGTGTTTTTACTTGGATTGATTGGTTGCTTTGGGGGTGCGTTTCGTAGCGTCATTCCTTTGCTGGCTCCTCCCTGTCCTCTTGGTGCCGCGGGCCCTGAAAGTTGTCGAGTGTGCCCCTCCCTGTGGTGGGAGCAGTGGCGCTGAGGGTGCCCACGGGCCACGGCTTGGGTTTCTCTCGTGTTCAGAGTGGTATGGCTGTAGACAATGGCAGTGGCGCCTGGCTGGTCCAAGAGCCCCGTCCAGCTATGCCCGCCTGATTCCAGGCGTCACCATCAACCCGGGGCCGCGAGGCTGGGATCAGGCGCCCAGGAGCCGCTTGCCCGGGGCCGGGCTGCTCTCTCCCTCTATACGCCCAAGCACAACCAGTCGCCGCGCTGCGCTTTCCGCCGGCCTCCCAGAGCGTCCCGCTGTCGCCGGCGGCCAGACCACGCGCGGGACCGCAGAGGCGCCAGAGGCCTCCATCCCCTGCCAGGGCTCTGGACTCTCCAGGCGGCCTCCCTTTAGCTGACGCTCCAGGCCTTCCCCTGGCCCTCGAGCTTCGGAGCTTCCAACATTTGGGGCCTGCTCAGGACGGGGTGTGCCCCCAGGCATCAGAGCCCAGGGTCCACGGTCCTGGGATCCCCTCTGGTCCTCCGCCTTGCCGCGGAAAAATTATTTTGGATTCCTCGCCGTCCCTCCTGGAAGGCTCCCTCTTGCCCCACACACCCAGAGAAGCCAGGGCTGCCCAGGGGCGAACAGCCGGCCCAGCACCGCGGGCCGTTTTTCTCACAACGCCTACACCATTGTCGCTTGTCCCGAGGAAGACCCGGCCCGTGGTCAACGGGGCAGGAAGGCCCTGCTTTGTCCCGGGCTGGCACTACAGCCCCGGAAGCCTGATCCCAGGAAAGAGGGGCTGACGGACACCCAGACACACCCCACCACCACCACGAGCAAACCCACCCCCCCGCACACACACAGATGCACACGGGCGCACGCACGAGAGCCGGCACACACGCACACACCGACACGCATGGACACACACACAAAGACACAGCTTGAAGGACAGCAAGGGAGAGAGGGATGGAGAGAGAGAAACAAAGGGGGAGAAAGAGACAGAGATAGAGACAGAGAATGGGGAGAGACGGAGAGAAGGTGACAGAAGAGCGAGAGGTGGAGGGGGAAGTAGAGAAAGGGAGAGGGTGAGGGAGCTGCAGAGCGAGTGCGATTGAGCCTTGGAGAGGGAGGCTCTGCTCTGGTAGACAGGGCCCCTTTGAGCAGGCCGGGGTGGGGTGGAGGGTGCCTGGGCTGGGCCAGAACAGGGGGGCAGGGCCGTCCAAGGGAGAGGACTGAGCCCTGAGACCTGCTTACTCTTGGATTGGTTGGTTACTTTAGGGGCGCGTTTCTTAGGGTCCTTCCTTTGTTTGCCCCTTTCTGTCTTCTTGATGCGGTAGGCTCCGAGATTTGTAGAGTGCGCCTGTCCATCTGGCGGGAGCCATAACGCCGAGCGTGCTCACAGGACACAAGACCTGGGTCTCTCTCATGTCCCCGAGACTGGATTTTACACGAAGTCGGTGGCAATGAAAATCCAAGTGCACAGGGACGGTTTTCCTGGTGGCTGACGAAGGCGATGTCCTTCCCCGGTGGAAAACAGCCCATGCGTTGTGGAGCGCAGGCGTGCGGAAAAGTGGGAGTAGAGTCAGGGGGCGGTTGGGAAGCATGGCGACAAAAGGGGGAAAGAGGGAGGGAGTGGGGAGCCAAAAGCCTTCAGCACCCAGTATTCCCAGGGGGTCTCGCATCCCAAGTACTAGCCAGGCCCGACTCTGCTTAGCTTCCAAGATCAGTCGAGATCCCGTGCGTTCAGGGTGGTGTGGCCATAAAGGCCGGCAGTGGCGCCTGGCTGCCACAAGAGCCCGTCCCAGTCAAGTCTGCTCGACTCCAGGCGTCACCACCTCCCCGGGGCCGTGGACCTCAGATCCAGGTCCCCAGAGCCGCTAGCCCGTGGCCTGGCAGCTCTCCCCATCAAGGCCCCAGCACCGCCAGCCACCGCGCTGCGCCTTACGCCGGCCTCCCAGAGCCACCGTCCTCGCCTGCGGCCAGACCAGACCACGCACCGGACCGCCGCCCTGCTGCAGCCCAGGAGAGCCACAGGCCTCCGTCCCCTGCTCCAGGCACACCAGGTGGCCTCCCTTTTCGCAGACGCTCCAGGCCTTGCCCGGCTCGGGAGCTCCCAAGCTTCCAACACAGCGGGCCCGCTCAGGACGGGGTGTGCTCTGAGGCGTCAGGGCCCAGGGCCAAGGGTCCTGGGATCCCCTCCCTTGCCGCGGAAAAATTGTTTTGGATCCCTCGCTGCGGCTCCTGTAAGGCCCCCTCTTGCCCCACCCACCCAGAGCCGTCAGGGCTGTCCAGGGGCGAACAGCTGGCCCAGCCCCGCGGGCCCTTTTTCTCACAACGCCCACACCATTGTCGCTTGTCCCGAAGAAGATCCGGCCCGTGGCCAAGGCCCTGCTTTGCCCCGCGATGGCACTAGAGCCACGGCAGCCTGATCCCGGGAGAGAGGGGCTGATGGGACACCCAGACACACCCCACCACCACGAGCAAACCCACCCCGACACACACACATACACACGGGAGCACGCGTGCGGGCACACACACGGACACACAAAGACACAGACACAGACAAAGGTAGCTTGAAGTAAGGGAGGAGACCACCCCTCATATTGTCTTATGCCCAATTTCTGCGTACTGAGACTATCACAGCAACTGTGACACCCATACGCTGGCAATAGAGTCAGCAGCCTGATCCCGGGACAAAGGTACTGACGGACATCCAGACACACCCCACCACAATCACGAGCAAACCCATTCCCAAACAGACACACATGGGCACACCCCTTTTAGTAAAAACTAAAAGGCAGAAATGAAAACCACAGGCAGACAGCCCGGTGCCACACCCTGGGCCTGGTAGTTAAAGATCTACCCCTGACCTAATCGGTTATGTTATGTATAGATTACAGACATTGTATAGGAAAGCACTGTGAAAATCCCTGTCCTGTTTTGTTCTGATCTAATTACTGCTGCATGCAGCCCCCATCAGTACCCTCTGCTTCCTCAATGGATCACGACCCTCTTGCGCAGACCACCTTAGAGTTGTAAGCCCTTAAGAGGCACAGGAATTACTCAGTCAGGGAGCTTGGTTTTTGGAGACGTGAGTCTACCCGTGATCCCAGCTGAATAAAGCCCTTCCTTCTACAACCCGGAGTCTGAGGGGTTTTGTCTGCGGCTCCTCCTGCTACACAAGGAGAACAAGGGAGAGAGGAATGGAGAGATAGAACCAGAGGGAGAGAGAGAGACAGACAGTGGGAGAGGAGAGAGAGAGAGAGAGAAAGAGAGAAAGAGAGCACGACAGAAGAGCGCGAGGTGGAGGGGGAAGTAGAGAAAGGGAGAGAGTGCAGGAGCTGTAGAGCGAGAGCGACAGAGCCTTGGAGAGGGAGGCTCTGCTCAGGTAGACAGGGCCCCTTTGAGCAGGCCAGTGTGGGGTGGAGGGTGCTTAGGCCCGGCTAGAACAGGGGGGCAGGGCCTCCCACGCGGGAAAACCAGCGGAGCCCTGAGACGTGTTTTATTTTCTTGGATTGGTTGGTTGCCTTAGGGGTGTGTTTCATAGGGTCCTTCCTTTGTTTGCTTCTTACTGTCTTCTTGGTGCGGTGGGCCCCCAGATTTGTAGAGTGCGCCCAACCCTCTGGCGAGAGCCCTGGCTCTGAGCCTGTCCACGGGGCCAGGCCTGGGTCTCTCTCGTGTCCTCGGGACTGGAGTTTACACGAAGTCGGTGGCAAAGTGCACAGGGACGGATTTCCTCGTTGCCGGCGAAGGCAATGTCCTTCCCCCGGGGAAAGCAGCCCACGGGTTCCGGAGCGGAGGTCTTGGCTGGCGTCTGTGGGACCCACTGTCCCTGCCCGCCTCTTCCCCCGGCTTGGACGGTTGCGGCGGCGCTGGATGAATTGAAGTGTCTGGGCATCCCGGGAGCGTGAAAGACACCCGGGACCTCAGGGAACCCGCGCCTGCGCCCTCGGGGTCTCAGGGGTCCCGTCGGCCTGGGTTGGAGCCGGGCTCCTGGTGGGGCTGTGGCGAGTCGGAAGAGGTGGGATGCTGCTGCTTGGCGGTGCTGCAGTGGCGGATCTTCAGGGGGAGGTTCTGGGCTTCGGCTGGGGCGCAGGGGCGGGCGGACAAGGTGGAGGGAGGAGGGGAGGTTGGGAAGCACGGAGACAAAAGGGGGAAAGAGGGAGGGAGCGGGAAGTCAAAAGCCTATGGTACCCGCTATTCCCAGGTGGAATCCATCCAAGTACTAACCAGGCCCGGCTTAGCTTCACGAGATCAGAGGAGATGGGGCGCATTCAGGGTGGTGTGGCCTAGATGCCCGCAGCACTGCCTGGCTGCCCCAAGAGCCCTGCCCAGCCACGCCCGTCCGACTCCAGGCGTCACCGCCACCCCAGGGCAGCGGGGCTCGGATCCGAGACCCTCAGAGCCACTCGTCCGTGTCCCCGGGCAGTTGTCTCCCTCTACGCCTGAGCACCGCCGGCCTCCCAGAGCGTCCCGCCGTCGCCCGCGGCCAGGCCTCGTGCAGGACCAATATGGCGCCGCCCTGCTGTTGCTGGGGGGCGCTGGGGGCCTCCGTCCCCTGCCCGGGCTTCCGGTTCTCGGGGCGGCCTCCCTTCCGCCCACGCTCCTGGCCTTCCCCGGCTCCCGAGCTCCGGAGATTCCACCACATCGGCCGGCTGAGGACGGGTGTGCTCATCCCTTCACTTTTTAACTTTTTGTTGTTTCTATTTATATTTTATTGTGCTATGTCTTGAAATGTTGTAGTTATTACTTTTGATTAGATATATATATATTTTTTTGAGACGGAGTCTCCCTCTGTCGCCCAGGCTGGAGTGCAGTGGCGCGATCTCGGCTCACTGCAAGCTCCGCCTCCTGGGTTCACGCCATTCTCCTGCCTCAGCCTCTCCGAGTAGCTGGGACTACAGGCGCCTGCCACCACACCCGGCTAATTTTTTTTGCATTTTTAGTAGAGACGGGGTTTCACCGTGATCTTGATTGCCTGCCTCAGCCTCCCAAAGTGCTGGGATTACAAGCATGAGCCACCGCGCCCGGCCCACTTTTGATTAGATATTATTTAGTATTCCTACTTTGAATAAGAGTAGTTTGCACACCACACAGCTACAGTCTTATAATATTGTTTTGTTCTGTATCCTATTAGCAGTGAGGATTTTTTTTACCTTCAGGTGATCATTTATTGCTCATTAATGTCCCTTTCTTCCTGATTGAAGTTCTCTGTAGCATTCCTTTAGGACAGACATGGTATTCATAAAATACTTCAGCTTTTGTTTGTCTGGAAGTCAGGATTTTTTCTTTTTATTTGAAGAACATTTTCACTGTATTTGTTATTCTAAGGTAAAAGTTTTTTTCCTTTAGTACTTTAAATATTTATTGCTTCTCTCTCCTGGCCGGTAGGGCTTCCACTGTAAAGTCTGCTGTCAGAGGTGTTGGAGCTCACCGGTATGTTATTTGTTTCTTTTCTCTTTCTTCCTTTAGAACTTTTCTTTATCTTTGACTTTTGGAAGATCTATTGAACGCTTTGAAGTTGTCTTTTTTTGGGTTAAATCTGCTTAATGTCTTATAACATTTTTGTAGTTGGATATGGATATCTTTCTCTAGGTTTGGAAAGTTTTCTGTTATTATCCCTTTGAATAAATTTTTCTACCCCTACCTCTTTCTCTACATCTTTAAAACCAGTAACTCTTAGATCTGTCTTTGTGAGGCTATTTTTCTTGATCCTGTAGAAATGATTTGTTGTTTTTATTCTTTTTCTTTTGTCTCTTCTGACTATGTATTTTCAGATAGCCTGTCTTCAAGCTCACTATGTCTTCTGCTTGATCCATTCTGCTATTAAATGGCTCTAATGCATTCTTCAGCATGCCAATTGCATTTTTCAGCTCTGGAATTTCTGCTTAATTTGTTATAACTATTTCAATCTGTTGAGTTTAGCTGATAAAATTTGGAATTTCTTTACTTTGTTATCT
>NW_026655996.1:0-372 GCF_009828535.3 Hylobates moloch
GATGAGGCTTGAATTGCTGTCAGTGTTTAAGATTTAGCAGGACTTGGTGCCCTTTTTAGACCCAGGAGTCAAAGCTCTGTAACTTCATGTCAGAAGGACTTGAAAAGCACATACACAAAGATACATGGATGAAATAACCTTAATTTAAGAAAATTTTTTCAATCTCAGTTTTTTTCTTAAGTAAATCAAAATTTAATAATAATGGCAATTATTTCAATAAACCATAAAACCTGTTAGGCCAGTTACCAAAAGGCAAAAGAAAAGACCTTCTGCACTGCACAGAATATTATGATGAAAGAAAACATTTCCTTTAGACCTTTAAGAGAATATTGTTAGCATCAGGCCACAACAAACAGAACTTGAGGAAAAAAA
>NW_026655996.1:382-6287 GCF_009828535.3 Hylobates moloch
GCCTCGGCCTCCCAAAGTGCTGGGATTACAAGCGTGAGCCACCGCGCCCGGCCAGTTATGGCAATCTTACCAAATTTACGATGTAGCTGTTTTCATTAAACCCATATCAACATCCTAATTATTAAAAATTACATCAGCAAAGATCATCCTGTCTTGGGCTGGGTTTATAATTTTGTAACCTCTGTGCCAAATTTTGACACCTTATATTATTTGGCAAGTATAAGTATAAAATTTCTTGATTAATATATGCAAACAAAAATGTATGCTGGCAATTCTTAAGATATTTCTAATATTACTTTACCAATAATTTTAAAGCTAGCTTACTTATTAAAGATTTTACTTAAGTTATGTAAACTTGAAAAAGCATTTGACTAGTCTTTTCTTTTTTCCTGACGACGTATTTGATTCAAGCACTTTTCTTTTTCTTTTTTTTTTTTTTTTTGAGATGGAGTCTCATTCTGTCACCCAGGCTGGAGTGTAGTGGCATGATCTCAGCTCACTGCAACCTTCACCTCCCAGGTTCAAGCAATTCTTCTGTCTCAGCCTCCTGATTAGCTGGGACTACATGCACATGCCACCACACCTGGCTAATTTTTGTATTTTTAGTAGAGACAGGGTTTTGCCATGTTGGCCAGGCTGGTCTTGAACTCCTGACCTCAGGTGATCTGCTCGCCTCAGCCTCCCAAAGTGCTGGGATTACAGGCATGAGCCACTGCACCCAGCCAAGTGCTTTTATTTTCTTAAGCCAATTAATTAGAGCTCTTTTATGTATTTTCAGTAGTGAAACATTGTGTACACAAAAGCACATAAATACATAGATGTATTAGGTATGCTGACAGAAGTTCATCTTATAGATTCATAAAGAGCTTTTTTCTTACACCTTCAAATTCTTTTTTACTTTTTTTTGAGACAAAGTCTCACTCTGTTGCCCAGGCTGGAGTGCAATGGCTTGATCTTGACTCACCGCAACCTCTGCCTCCTGGCTTCAAGCGATTCTCCTGCCTCAGCCTCCTGAGTAGCTGGGATTATAGGCACCTGCCACCACACCTGGATAATTTTTTTGTATTTTTAGTAGAGACGGGGTTTCACCATGTTGGCCAGGATGGTTTTGAACTCCTGACCTCAAGAGATCTTTGCAGCTCAGCCTCCCAATGTGCTAGGATTACAGACGTGAGCCACCGCGCCCAGCCACACCTTCAAATTCTTGATAACCTGTTTTACTACTCTAAGCAGTTGTCAGCTAAATAGCCTTGAATTTGCATTTTAAGGAAACTGAGGTGAAATATCGAATAGCAAAGTTTACATCATAACGTATGGAGAGAAAAATTCTGGTGTGCTGGAGGGAAATTAAAACAGATTTAATTGCCAATTAAACATAAAATTATAGAAATTATAAAGGCCTTTTAAATATATACACACACACAAAGATCCTATAGCTTTTACTTCAGAAATTTAGCCATGAAAGCCGGGCACGGTGACTCACGCCTGTAATCCCAGCACCTTGGGAGGCCGAGGCAGGCAGATCACCTGAGGTCAGGAGTTCGAGACCAGCTTGATCAACATGGAGAAAGCCCATCTCTACTAAAAACACAAAAAATTAGCCAGGTGTGGTGATGCATGCCTGTAATCCCAGCTACTTGGGAGGCTGAGGCAAGAGAATCACTTGAACCAGGGAGGCGGAGATTGTGGTGACCCAAGATCACGCCATTGCACAACAATGTTACCTGGGCAACAAGAGTGAAACTCTGTCTCAAAAAAAAAAAAAAAAGAAAGAAAGAAAGAGAAAGAAAAGAAAAAAAGAAATTTAGCTATGAAATAAATACAAATTCACCAGTTTACAAACAGAAAAACTGTCAGATCCAAACAGTGTTTTTTATCTTCACAGAAAAATAACAGCACATTTAAAGCAGGCAGAGAAGAAAAGAGAGAAAAAAGAGAACTCAGGAACTCTTATAGTTTGCAGGTCAACCTTAGGGCTCTTTTTTTTAATGTAAATGTGCACAAAGACCATATTCCTTCCACTTTACATAAACTCTGGCAAGTAGAGGCACCACGAACCCTATGGAGTACTCGGCTGGGAGGAGCAAACACCGTTTCTCTTCAGAGCTGAGAAAACTCAATCTCTCATTTACCTATGACAACAACAGTTCAGTGCCTCATGCAAATACACACAGACAAGCCAAACCGAGATTCATTTGGGGAGAAAAAGCAATAGAGAAGACGCTTTAGAATGCATCTCTGAACTAGAATTAGGATCCTTAAATCACAGCTTCCTAGAAGAGAAAAAAAAAAACAGCCAAGACCATTCCCTGTGGACTGTGCTCAGCCACCCCTTCTCTGTAGTTCTCGTCTGCCATTACACACGCCAAGGTCAAATCCTCTCCCAGTGCAGGGTCATCTCCGGTTCCCCCAGACCAAAGCGGTCAGGTCATGCCGTGCAGGAAGACAGAGCTTTAGATCTAGGAAGAATCCGCCCATCACTCTTGAAACTCCACAAAGAAAACAGAGCACCCCGGAAGGGGTGAGCGGCCCCTTTGTTCTGAATCCTTTAAAGGGGCTCGAGTCATTAGAAGCCTTCTCTAGATTTTTTTGGTACTGCAGATGGCAAAGGCGGGAGGAGGTATAGAGAGGAAGAAAAGTAAGTGAAAGCATTTGTTGTTTTTTTGTTTGTTTTTAAAGACAGAAAGCAAACACAGAAACCAAGCACATGATTTGTTGGTTTTTTTGGTTTAGTTTTTTTCTTCTTTTGCAGCTGCAAGGAATTTTAGCCAAATTAGAGAGGCTTTGTTACCCATAATTTGGAATTCTCACTTGGATTTGACCAAGTCAGGTAGAGTTGGTCAAATCTGATGAGAGAAAGACCAGAACAAACAACAACAAAAAAAGCCAAACGATGTGACCACAGACTGCTCTAATGGGAAGAAGAAATTCAGACCAGCTGGTTGTTAACCTTCAGCCAAGACAAAACCCCAATTTGGCTACTTACCTAGGGATGGGTCTCAGGCTGAAGACTGCTCTCTACCATCCTTGAAGCAGGAAAAAAACTCGAACTTGTCTTCCCTACTGGGAGCAAGCTCAAACTCCATCAAAGAGTTGTCAGCCTTCCATCATCACGGACCCAGGAAATCTTGCCTTCGTTCTTGGAAGCAAATAAAACTCCAAAAGAAGGGGAGGGGGAGTTGTACATCAAATAAACTTTAGACCACGACCAAGTTTTGAGAGACCACTCTGGAGGGGGTGCTCCCAGACCTCAGCAAATTGTCCTATTGGTTAGAGCCGTAAGGTTAGCTCATGCTGCTGCCAAGCACCAATAGATCTGTCAAAGGTCAGGGGCATCTCCACTCAGAATCCCTCCATGGTTACCAAAATGTGAACCCCCCAAATCTGAGACAGGTCTCAGTTAATTTAGAAAGTTTATTTTGCCAAGGTTGAGGATGCCCACCTGTGACACAGCCTCAGGAGTTCCTGACGACATGTGCCAAGGTGGTCAGAGCACAGCTTGATTTCATACGTTTTAGAGAGACATGAGACATCAATCAACATGTGTAAGATGAACATTGGTTCAGTCTGAAAAAGGCAGGGCAACGCCAAGCAAAGGTGGGACAACTGGAAGCCAGGAGAAAGCTTCCAGGTCACAGGTGGGTGAGAGACAAAGGTAGCATTCTTTTGAGTTTCTGATGGGCCTTTCCAAAGAAGGCAATCAGATCTGCATCTATCTCAGTGAGCAGGGGGTGATTTTGAATAGAATGGGGGCAGGTTGGCCCTAAGCCATTCCCAGCTTGACTTTCCCTTTAGCTTAGTGATTTTGGGGGCCCAAGATTTATTTTCCTTTCACAAAACAATAAACATAATAAATAAGTGAATTATAGAAAGGTGAAAACTATGGGGAAAAAAAAGAAAAACAGGGAGAAAGAATCCTGAGCACTGACGTGGGGAGGGCAGGTGCCAGCTGCAGTACTAAATACTGGCGTGGGGAAGGCAGGTGCCAGCTGCAGTACTAAATACTGGCATGGGGAGGGCAGGTGCCAGCTGCAGTACTAAATACTGGCGTAGGGAAGGCAGGTGCCAGCTGCAGTACTAAATACTGGCGTGGGGAGGGCAGGTGCCAGCTGCAGTGCGTGGGGAGGGCAGGTGCCAGCTGCAATACTAAAGAGCGGGGAGAGATTTTTCTCTGAGCAACTTCGAGTCACTGCTCACATCTCATGCCGATGTATTAATCCCAAGTCAAGGGTCAGATGAGGCACCTGGATCTCTCCAGTTGCCAACACGGCTCTTCCAAGTGTACTTTACTTCCTTTCATTCCTGCTCTAAAACTTTATTTATGTATTTATTTTTGAAACAGAGTCTTGCTCTGTCGCCTAGGCTGGAGTGCAGTGGTGCAATCCCAGTTCACTGCAACCTCTGCCTCTGGGATTCAAGCGATTCTCCTGCCTCAGCTTCCTGAGCAGCTGGGATAACAGGCACGCACCACTGTGCTTGGCTAATTTTTTTTTTTTTTTATTAGAGATGGGGTTTCACCATATTAGCCAGGATGGTCCCGTACTTCTGACCTCAGGTGATCCGCCTGCTTTAGCCTCCCAAAGTGCTGGGATTACAGGTGTGAGCCACCATGCCCGGCCCTTGCCAACTTTTGTTTTTTTGAGACAGAGTTTCATTCTTGTTGCGCAGGCTGGAGTGCAATGGCCCAATCTTGGCTCACTGTAACCTCTGCCTCCCAGGTTTCTAGGATATAATAAATTCCTCTTCAAAGGTTTTAGCCTGTAAATTGTTAACTACAATGAGTTCTGAGATCCTCTCCAAAGAATCAATGTATCAGTATGCTCAGCTCTTCATTTTAAAGTTTAACTTCCTCGTTTTCTTCATCTCTTTGCCCCTAGTTTCAGTAAACAACCCCGTCCTAGCCTCCATCACCTGCTCCATCCTGAGTCACTCCCGGTCACCTGCTCTGACCTGAGTCATCCTGAGTCAACAGGGTTTCACCATGTTGGCCAGATTGGTCTCAAATTCCTGACCTCATGCGATCCGCCCACCTCAGCCTCCCAAAGTGCTGGGATTACAGGTGTAAGCCATCGTGCCCGGCCAGTTTTCACTTTAAAATGATCTTTAATACCAACTCTTGGGGTCTGAATGGGTCCCCACTGGTTTCAAATGTTGAGCGTGCACAGATTATGTGGATGAGAACTCGCCAGGTCGGCTTACCGAAGGAGACGTGGTAAGAATCGTCTACATTTGCCAGGCCCCGAGGACAGGCCCTCTCCACACCGAGGCTTATTTCCTTGGGTTGCAGAAGAGGAAACGCCAGGGAGCCCAGTATTCTTTGGTTCATTCACTTCTTTTTTATGGTGTAACCTACACAATGTAAACTATGCCCAGCTTAAGTAGCGTATACCCTGATGAATTTTTACGTACGTATGTATCCCCAGGATGTATCCGACACTCAGGTCAAGATACAGAACGTGCTCAGTACCTCAACAGGTGCCCTTGTGTTCCCTTCCAGTCAAGCCCCCACTTGCCGCCACAGAATGGAACATTTTTTTTTTTTAGAGACAGGGTCTCGCTCTGTCTCCAAAGCTGGAGTGCAGCGGTGCCATCATGGTTCACTGTAGCCTCCGCCTCCTGGGTTCGAGCGATCCTCCCATTTCAGTGTGACCACCATTCTTATCTCTATCACCATAGATTAGCTCTGCATGTCTTTGAACTTCATATAAATGGAATCATGCATATATAGGCTCTTTTGTGTCTGGATTCTCTCTGTTAACACTGTGTCTGTGGGATTCACTCATGCTGTGTGTACTATTATGCTTCATCCTTTTTTGTTGTTGCATAGTGTTCCATTGTATAAATATACCACAATTTATTTGTCCATTTTCCAATTGCTGGGCATTTGGATTGTTTTGTTTTTCAC
>NW_026655997.1:0-6287 GCF_009828535.3 Hylobates moloch
TCTGCAGGCTTTGCCAATGCATGGGAATGTGAATTTGGCTCTCCACAGTTCCCCCTTTTCTTTCTAAAAGAAGCCGTTGATGATTTATCCGGAGCTGGGTGATGGCAGAGAAGGCTCCTCGGAGACAGACTGGGAAAACACAAAGAATTAATAAAACAATACCTGCAAGAGTGGCTAGACTGATAATTATAGCAGACAAATGAGATGTAGGGGATAATTTATGGAGAATAGACAAAATGTTATCAGCAACATCCTTTGGATTCACGATATCTAAATGTGCTTGTTGCATCTTTTGTATTTCATTATGTAGCGAGGCAACATCTAAAGAGAAGTTGTTAGCTGACCACACTCCATGAAGGTGTGCTTGCACTTCTTCCCAGCTCCATTGAGATTGATTATACTCATGAGCTGTTATACAGATCCATTCATAGTCAGCATGACATTTTAGGGGGAGTCTAGTACATAAGTCCTCTACTTTCATGCCTAGAAATTCAACAGCCTCTTCTAATGCATTCAATTTTGCATTGATTTTTAAATCAATCCTTTCTTGAGTTCCTAAAGCAGTACTAGTAGTTTTTGCAAGATCGTTTACAAAGTGAGCAGTTTGAATAGTTTTTGTGATAGCCACAGCTGCAGTTGCTGCAGTAGCTACAGCAGTAAGAAGTGCCACTATTCCTGCAATGAGGAGTCCTAAAAATCGTTTTGTTCGGGTGAGAGACTCAACAACTATTTGTAATGCAGCAAAACCAGGATCAGTATACCAGGTCTCATTAAGATGAACAGGCAGCATCACAAAAGGAGGCTGCTGTAAAATAGCCAAAGTTAAGCTGAAATTGTCTCTAGTAACACAGTTGGTAAGGTTACAATGCAGGCAATGAATAATGTATTCCTTTTCACCTTGATGGGGAATGCTATGAGCTAAATGTGGGGACACCAACTTGCCCATGAGGACTTGTACAGTAATATTAAAAAGTCCAGAAAGGAACACATAGGGAGCACGCACACGGGCACGCAACCCAGTTCGAACTCGCTTGAGAGTGGTCTGTTCTGGATAGAGGAATTCTACCACTCCTAAAGCAGCGGTGGCTCGCCAAATGTGTTCTTGTACTCGTCCCTTCTGAGTGGTAATAATAGGCATCGTCCAATCTCCAGTAGCAGCATTACGCGTCCCAGAAATGGAAGGAAGGTAAGCATATGGGCGAGACCAGTCAGTAAGATTAATGTCATAATGAGAAATTTGATGTTGAGTTCCAGGTAGATAGGCACAACTTTGCCATTCAGGATATTTGGAGATAACATGTTGTCCAGGCCTGGGACATGGGGGAAGAACATGAGGCGGATGTTGGCTGTTTGGGGCGACCGCCCCAAAGGAATATCCCCAGAATGAAAGCTGCCACTGCACAATAGTATGTAACGCTGTAAGCAGAGATCCTGCCACATGTCGAATTTCATGCCCAAGAGTAAGGCAGCCAGCCATTGGAGTATAGGAAAGGCAAATAGGCAGTGTAGCAGTGGATCCTGTATAATTATATATGGTAGAAACAGGGATAATGAAGTCTCCATCTAAACCCCCAAATAAGTCTGTGTTATTGGTATATACAGGCACATTAGCGTCATTCCACGTAACAGGACGCAAAAGAGGGGGTTCAGGCACATAAGCCCAGTAAATTTTCCCTTCAGTGGGCAATACCTGGAAGCTCAGGAGAGCCAGCATAGCCAGGAACAAATTTTCAGGAGTGAAGGGCTTGCCTTCAGTAGTAAGCATATCTTGCGCGGTAACTGCAAGACGCTTTATTTGACCCCAAGTTGGAAAGGGAGAGTTACGTGTTTCCATGGCAAAACGGCGAGGGCGCTGACGACGGCGAGGAGCTCCGTGATGAACTCTCGGAGGGCTGCTCGGGGGAGTGTGCAGACTGAGGTTTCTCATCCGGCTCACCAGAAATCCGTTCCGCATGCCGGACGAGCCTCTCCGGAATCCACCGAGGTCCGCCATCAGACCCTTCAGGAAAAACACAAACACTCCCTCGTCCCCATATTAGCACAGGGTCAGGTCCATGCCATTGTCCAGTCAGTGGGTCCTTCCACCTCACAAGAGCTTTTGTAGATGCCTCTGGATGCCAAAACCGCTCAGCAGCAGAGCGTCCCGCGGCATCCAGGCGCAAAAAATTCAACACATATAAAGCATGATGCAAATAATTCGCAGGTGTGCGGGGGTAAAGTTCCCCCTTTTTAATTTTTTCAAGCTGATGTTTAATGGTGGAATGTGCACGTTCAACAATACCCTGACCCTGTGGGTTATAAGGGATGCCAGTGCAATGTGAAATATTAAATTGCGCAAGGAAAGAGTGAAAGGCTTTAGCAACATAAGCTGGTGCATTATCTGTCTTGAGTTGCCGGGGAATTTCTAAAGTTTGAAAACAATAGAGTAAGTGAGCTTTAACATCTTTGACAGCTTCTCCAGAGCGTGCGGAGGCTAAAAGGAAACCTGAAAAGGTACCTACACAAACATGGATGTAACTAGATTTACTAAAAGGAGGGTAGTGAGTAACATCCATCTGCCACAAATGTAGGGGCTGCAAGCCTCGAGGATTAACTCCATAATGGGGAACACGTTGCAGTTGAGGGCAGGTGGAGCAATGCTTTACAATAGCACGAGCAGCTTCACGAGTGATTTTAAACTGCAATCGTAAACTGTGAGCATTTTGATGATGTATGGCATGGGAATTAGCTGCTCGCTGGACAGCATTTTCCGTGAGGAAACAAAGTTTATCAGCAGCTGCATTTCCGGCAGACAACGGTCCAGGTAACAGAGAATGACTCCGGATATGTCCTACAAAATAGGCAGCGGTACGCTGTCGGCAACAGGATTGTAAAAGCGAAAGTAACTGGTAAAGTTCATCATGAAGCGAGGAAGAAATAGTAGCAGATTCGATATGAGTGCTACTGCGAAAAACCCATTCACTGTCAGTATAGATGTTAGTGGGCTCAGAGGGGAACATTTGTAAGGCTTGGCACACGGCAAAAAGTTCAACTCGCTGCGGAGAAGAATAAATAGTGGGAAACCGAAAAGGACGGTTGTCAGCGATGACGGCTGCAACACCTGTTTTTGAACCATCAGTGAACAAAAGGTGAGCATGGGCTAATGGTTGATGACAATGATGAAGAGGAAGAATAAATGAAGTACGCTGAAAAAAGGTTAACAATTTATGTTTAGGGTAATGAATTGACAATTGCCCAGTAAAATTGCTAAGTGCTATTTGCCAAGGAAGGTTGAATTGATAAAGAGAAACGATTTGCTGTTGAGTAAAGGGAACAGTGAGGATATCAGGGTCTTTTCCATGTATCTGATGAGATCTCTTACGGCCGGCCATGATAAGTTGACTCACTAAGTCTGCATAAGGATGGATAGTCTTATGATGGGTGGAGGGCAGATGTAACCACTCTAAAGGGGAGTGTTGCCAAAACACCGCTGTGGGATATAAATGAGGGGTAAGAATTAACAGAAGCAGAGGTTGAGTGTAATCTATGCGAGAAACATGAGCTTGCTGGATTGCTGACTCTACAAGTTGTAAGGCTAGTTTTGCTTCTGGAGTAAGAGTTCGAGGAGAAGTGGGATCACTGCTTCCTCTTAGAATATTGAACAAGGGTAATAAGTCAGCAGTAGTAAGAGACAGAAAAGGTCGAACCCAGTTTATGTCTCCAAGCAATTTTTGAAAATCATTGAGTGTTTGCAATTTGGAGAGGTTAAATTGTATCTTTTGAGGAGAAACAGTGGTTTCTGCAATTTTTTGACCAAGATAAATAAGAGGAAATGTTTGTTGAATTTTTTCCTCTGCTATTTGCAGACCAAAGGTAGGTAAATGCTGTTGTAAAAATAATAAGGCTTGTTGCAATTCTGCGAAAACCTCTCCTGCAATTAGAATGTCATCCATGTAATGTAAGCAATAAATGTGAGGAAACTGAGGCCTAAAAGATTGTAAAGCCATGGCCACATATTTTTGACATAAAGTAGGGCTATTAGCCATGCCTTGAGGCAAGACCTTCCACTGATACCTAGCCATTGGCTGTTGAAAATTAATAGAGGGTGGGCTAAAAGCAAATCGAACTTTATCATTTGAATGGAGAGGAATTGTAAAAAAGCAGTCCTTAAGATCTATAACAAAAGCTGGCCAATTTTTGGTATAGCTGTAGCAGAGGGAAGGCCAGGTTGCAATGCCCCCATGGGTAACATAGTGGCATTTACGGCTCGCAAATCCTGTAGTAACCTCCATTTTCCAGATTTCTTTTTATTAACAAATATTGGTGTATTCCAAGGACTAGTAGATGGTTCAATATGACCAGCAAGGAGCTGCTCTTGAATTAATTGAGTGGCTGCCAGTAATTTCTCCTGAGTTAAAGGCCACTGATCCACCCAAACAGGTTCATTAGATTTCCACTGAATAGCATCTGCAGTTAAGGGGGCAGCTAGGATCAGTGGCCTTGGGGAAAACCCAAGCCATGTCGATCATTTTTTGGTGTAATTTGTACTGGAGCAAGAATGCCAGTGTTATGTTTTCCTAATCCTTGATTGGGGAGCAGTCCCTGCTGGAGCAACTGTTGAGACACAATGGGGTTAGGACTAAACAAATAAACACCCATTTGTTGTAACACATCACGTCCCCATAAATTACAAGGTAAGTGAGGTAACACATAGGGTTGAAATTTTTCTTGGTGACCTTCTTGATCAGTCCAAGTTAATACTTGTGCACTTTGCTGGGGGTTTTGAGACATTCCAATACCTTGTAGATGAGTTATAGAGGCAGTAAGAGGCCATGAAGAAGGCCAAAATTGTAAACTGAATACAGAAACATCTGCTCCAGTATCAATTAAGCCTGAAAAAGTCTTTCCTTCTATTTGAAGTTGTAGGGTAGGTCTCTCGGCATCAACAGCTTGCAGCCAATACACATCAGAGGAACCAAAACCACGACTACCGCGCGCAGTAGAGGAAGCTGTTTGCCCTATTTGAGAAACATAGGGTAGAAGTAGAAGTTGGGGATGGCATTGAATCTATAAATTACTTTGGGCAGTATGGCCATTTTCACGATATTGATTCTTCCAACCCATGAGCATGGAATGTTCTTCCATTTGTTTGTATCCTCTTTGATTTCATTGAGCAGTGGTTTGTAGTTCTCCTTGAAGAGGTCCTTCACATCCCTTGTAAGTTGGATTCCTAGGTATTTTATTCTCTTTGAAGCAATTGTGAATGGGAGTTCACTCATGATTTGGCTCTCTGTTTGTCTGTGATTGGTGTACAAGAATGCTTGTGATTTTTGTACATTAATTTTGTATCCTGAGACTTTGCTGAAGTTGCTAATCAGCTTAAGGAGATTTTGGGCTGAGACAATGGGGTTTTCTAGATATACAATCATGTCATCTGCAAAGAGGGACAATTTGACTTCCTCTTTTCCTAATTGAATACCCTTTATTTCCTTCTCCTGCCTGATTGCTCTGGCCAGAACTTCCAGCACTATGTTGAATAGGAGCGGTGAGAGAGGGCATCCCTGTCTTGTGCCAGTTTTCAGAGGGAATGCTTCCAGTTTTTGCCCATTCAGTATTATATTGGCTGTGGGTTTGTCGTATATAGCTCATGAACAGACACTTCTCAAAAGAAGACATTTATGCAGCCAGAAAACACATGAAGAAATGCTCATCATCACTGGCCATCAGAGAAATGCAAATCAAAACCACAGTGAGATACCATCTCACACCAGTTAGAATGGCCATCATTAAAAAATCAGGAAACAACAGGTGCTGGAGAGGATGTGGAGAAATAGGAACACTTTTACACTGTTGGTGGGACTGTCAACTAGTTCAACCATTGTGGAAGTCAGTGTGGCGATTCCTCAGGGATCTAGAACTAGAAATACCATTTGACCCAGCCATCCCATTACTGGGTATATACCCAAAGGAGTATAAATCATGCTGCTATAAAGACACATGCACACGTATGTTTATTGCGGCACTATTCACAATAGCAAAGACTTGGAACCAACCCAAATGTCCAACAACAATAGACTGGATTAAGAAAATGTGGCACATATACACCATGGAATACTATGCAGCCATAAAAAATGATGAGTTCGTGTCCTTTGTAGGGACATGGATGAAACTGGAAAACATCATTCTCAGTAAACTATCGCAAGGACAAAAAACCAAACACCGCATGTTCTCACTCATAGGTGGGAATTGAACAATGAGAACTCATGGACACAGGAAGGGGAACATCACATTCCGGGTACTGTTGTGGG
>NW_026655998.1:0-6287 GCF_009828535.3 Hylobates moloch
GCATGTTCTCATTCATAGGTGGGAATTGAACAATGAGAACACTTGGACACAGGAAGGGGAACATCACACACTGGGGCCTGTTGTGGGGTGGGGGGAGGGGGGAGGGATAGCATTGGGAGATATACCTAATGTAAATGACGAGTTAATGGGTGCAGCACACCAACCTGGCGCATGTATACATATGTAACAAACCTGCACATTGTGCACACATACCCTAGAACTTAAAGTGTAATAATATATATATATATAAAAATTTCCCCATCAAAATGGACATGATATCTTATTCATATTTATAGCTATAATTTCAATCAGGGCTTCGTGTAACATACATATATCTTATGACATGTTTATATTTAATATTCTTTTCTCTTTTAGGTCTGCAATAATTTCCCTCTACTCATGGATTGTTTCCCAGGAACTCACAACAAATTGCTTAAAAATGTTGCTCTTACAAACAGTTACATTATGGAGAAAGTAAAAGAACACCAAGCATCACTGGATGTTAACAATCCTCGGGACTTTATCGATTGCTTCCTGATGAAAATGGAGCAGGTAAGATATTAGCAAGAGATCAGTATTTTGATTTCTTGTCCATTTTGTGATTCATTGAATCCTTCTGTAATTTGCTAAGGATGTTTAAATGATCAGGCCAGTAATGCTTGACAAGCATCTTAATTACTTATTGTATTTATGGGCCTGCACTAAACATCATGGAAAATACAAAATTGTCCAATGGCTAGAATCCATAGACCCTCTTCTTGAAATAAAAATAATCTATGTGAGTAGAATAATATAGACACTGCAGTCAAATGGAAGCAATTATAAATAAGTAGAAAATATAAAATATCCTACCATAAACTGAAGATGGATATCAATATTGCACATAGATTATGTGACAATGGAAAAGAATGGCTTATCATAAATGGGCTTCCTGTATGCCCTGCACATTGACATAGCCCTTAAAATATTTGCAGTGTGGAACAGAAGAAAGGTTTCAGATGGACCGAGTAGTTTGTGGAGAGGTGAGTGGTGGGAAAGAGTTGGTGGATGGAAGAGAGGTTTAATTTAGTGTAACCTAAAATGAATTTGCACAAAGGAGTTGGAGGTTGATGTTTATCAGGTAACTTGTGAGAGCGAATCCTGTTTTCATTGAACTATTTATTGAAAAAGCATATTTTTTCCTATTGAATTGTCTTGACAACCTCGTTAAAAACCAGTTGAGTATATCACAACATACCAGAATCTCTGGGACACATTCAAAGCAGTGTGTAGAGGGAAATTTATAGCACTAAATGCCCACAAGAGAAAGCAGGAAAGATCCAAAATTGGCACCCTAACATCACAATTAAAAGAACTAGAAAAGCGAGAGCAAACACATTCAAAAGCTAGCAGAAGGTAAGAAATAACTAAAATCAGAGAAGAACTGAAGGAAATAGAGACACAAAAAACCGTTCAAAAAACCAATGAATCCAGGAGCTGGTTTTTTGAAAAGATCAACAAAATTAATAGACCACTAGCAAGACTAATAAAGAAGAAAAAGAGAAGAATCAAATAGATGCAATAAAAAATGATAAAGGGGATATAACCACCAATCCCACAGAAATACAAACTACCATCAGAGAATACTACAAACACCTCTATGCAAATAAACTAGAAAATCTAGAAGAAATGGATAAATTCCTGGACACATACACCCTCCCAAGACTAAACCAGGAAGAAGTTGAATCTCTGAATAGACCAATAACAGGCTCTGAAATTGTGGCAATAATCAATAGCTTACCAACCAAAAAGAGTCCAGGACCAGATGGATTCACAGCCGAATTCTACCAGAGGTTCAAGGAGGAACTGTTACCATTCCTTCTGAAACTATTCCAATCAATAGAAAAAGAGGGAATCCTCCCTAACACATTATGAGGCCAGCATCATCCTGATACCAAAGCCGGGCAGAGACATAACCAATAAAGAGAATTTTAGACCAATATCCTTGATGAACATTGATGCAAAAATCCTCAATAAAATACTGGCAAACCGAATCCAGCAGCACATCAAAAAGCTTATCCACCATGATCAAGTGGGCTTCATCCCTGGGATGCAAGGCTGGTTAAACATACGCAAATCAAGAAATGTAATCCAGCATATAAACAGAACCAAAGACAAAAACCACATGATTATCTCAACAGATGCAGAAAAGGCCTTTGACAAAATTCCACAACCCTTCATGCTAAAAACTCTCAATAAATTAGGTATTGATGGGATGTATCTCAAAATAATAAGAGCTATCTATGACAAACCCACAGCCAATATCATACTGAATGGGCAAAAACTAGAAGCATTCCCTTTGAAAACTGGCACAAGACAGGGATGCCCTCTCTCACCACTCCTATTCAACATAGTGTTGGAAGTTCTGGCCAGGGCAATTAGGCAGGAGAAGGAAATAAAGGGTATTCAATTAGGAAAAGAGGAAGTCAAATTGTCCCTGTTTGCAGATAACATGATTGTATATCTAGAAAACCCCATTGTCTCAGCCCCAAATCTCCTTAAGCTGATAAGCAACTTCAGCAAAGTCTCAGGATACAAAATCAATGTACAAAAATCACAAGCATTTTTATACACGAATAACAAACAGAGAGCCAAATCATGAGTGAACTCCCATTCACAATTGCTTCAAAGAGAATAAAATACCTAGGAATCCAACTTACAAAGGATGTGAAGGACCTCTTCAAGGAGAACTACAAACCACTGCTCAATGAAATAAAAGAGGATACATACAAATGGAAGAACATTCCATGCTCATGGGTAGGAAGAATCAATATTGTGAAAATGGCCATACTGCCCAAGGTAATTTATAGATTCAATGCCATCCCCATCAAGCTACCAATGACTTTCTTCACAGAATTGAGAAAAACTACTTTGAAGTTCATATGGAACCAAAAAAGAGCCCGCATTGCCAAGTCAATCCTAAGCCAAAAGAACAAAGCTGGAGGCATCACGCTACCTGACTTCAAGCTATACTGCAAGGCTACAGTAACCAAAACAGCATAGTACTGGTACCTAAACAGAGATATGGACCAAAGGAACAGAACAGAGCCCTCAGAAAGAATACCACACATCTACAACCATGTGATCTTTGACAAACCTGACAAAAACAAGCAAATGGGGAAAGGATTCCCTATTTAATAAATGTTGCTGGGGAAACTGGCTAGCCATATGTAGAAAGCTGAAACTGGATCCCTTCCTTACACCTTATACAAAAATTAATTCAAGATGGATTAAAGACTTAAATGTTAGACCCAAAACCATAAAAACCCTAGAAGAAAACCTAGGCAATACCATTCAGGACATAGGCATGGGCAAGGACTTCATGTCTAAAACACCAAAAGCAATGGCAACAAAAGCCAAAATTCACAAATGGGATCCAATAAAACTAAAGAGCTTCTGCAAAGCAAAAGAAACTACCATCAGAGTAAATAGGCATCCTACAGAATGGGAGAAAATTTTTGCAATCTACTTATCTGACAAAGGGCTAATATCCAGAATCTACAAAGAACTCAAACGAATTTACAAGAAAAAAACAATCCCATCAACAAGTGGGTGAAGGATATGAACAGACACTTCTCAAAAGAAGACATTTATGCAGCCAACAGACACATGAAAAAATGCTCATCATCACTGGCCATCAGAGAAATGCAAATCAAAACCACAATGAGATACCATCTCACACCAGTTAGAATGGTGATCATTAAAAAGTCAGGAAACAACAGGTGCTGGAGAGAATGTGGAGAAATTGGAATGCTTTTACACTGTTGGTGGGACTGTAAACTAGTTCAACCATTGTGGAAGACAGTGTGGCGATTCCTCAGGGATCTAGAACTAGAAATACCATTTGACCCAGGCATCCCATTACTGGCTATATACCCAAAGGATTATAAATTATGCTGCTATAAAGACACATGCACACATATGTTTATTGTGACACTATTCACAATAGCAAAGACTTGGAATGAATCCAAATGTCCAACAGTGATAGACTGAATTAAGAAAATGTGGCACATGTACACCATAGAATACTATGCAGCCATAAAAAATGATGAGTTCATGTCCTTTGTAGGGACATGGATGAAGCTGGAAACCATCATTCTCAGCAAACTATTGCAAGGACAAAAAAAAAAACACTGCATGTTCTCATTCATAGGTGGGAATTGAACAATGAGAACACTTGGACACAGGAAGGGGAACATCACACACTGGGGCCTGTTGTGGGGTGGGGGGAGGGGGGAGGGATAGCATTGGGAGATATACCTAATGTAAATGACGAGGTAATGGGTGCAGCACACCAACCTGGCGCATGCATACATATGTAAAAAACCTGCACATTGTGCACATATACCCTAGAACTTAAAGTACAATAATAATATATATATATATATAAATTTCCCCATCAAAATGGACATGATATCTTATTCATATTTATAGCTATAATTTCAATCAGGGCTTCGTGTAACATACATATATCTTATGACATGTTTATATTTAATATTCTTTTCTCTTTTAGGTCTGCAATAATTTCCCTCTACTCATGGATTGTTTCCCAGGAACTCACAACAAATTGCTTAAAAATGTTGCTCTTACAAACAGTTACATTATGGAGAAAGTAAAAGAACACCAAGCATCACTGGATGTTAACAATCCTCGGGACTTTATCGATTGCTTCCTGATGAAAATGGAGCAGGTAAGATATTAGCAAGAGATCAGTATTTTGATTTCTTGTCCATTTTGTGATTCATTGAATCCTTCTGTAATTTGCTAAGGATGTTTAAATGATCAGGCCAGTAATGCTTGACAAGCATCTTAATTACTTATTGTATTTATGGGCCTGCACTAAACATCATGGAAAATACAAAATTGTCCAATGGCTAGAATCCATAGACCCTCTTCTTGAAATAAAAATAATCTATGTGAGTAGAATAATATAGACACTGCAGTCAAATGGAAGCAATTATAAATAAGTAGAAAATATAAAATATCCTACCATAAACTGAAGATGGATATCAATATTGCACATAGATTATGTGACAATGGAAAAGAATGGCTTATCATAAATGGGCTTCCTGTATGCCCTGCACATTGACATAGCCCTTAAAATATTTGCAGTGTGGAACAGAAGAAAGGTTTCAGATGGACCGAGTAGTTTGTGGAGAGGTGAGTGGTGGGAAAGAGTTGGTGGATGGAAGAGAGGTTTAATTTAGTGTAACCTAAAATGAATTTGCACAAAGGAGTTGGAGGTTGATGTTTATCAGGTAACTTGTGAGAGCGAATCCTGTTTTCATTGAACTATTTATTGAAAAAGCATATTTTTTCCTATTGAATTGTCTTGACAACCTCGTTAAAAACCAGTTGAGTATATCACAACATACCAGAATCTCTGGGACACATTCAAAGCAGTGTGTAGAGGGAAATTTATAGCACTAAATGCCCACAAGAGAAAGCAGGAAAGATCCAAAATTGGCACCCTAACATCACAATTAAAAGAACTAGAAAAGCGAGAGCAAACACATTCAAAAGCTAGCAGAAGGTAAGAAATAACTAAAATCAGAGAAGAACTGAAGGAAATAGAGACACAAAAAACCGTTCAAAAAACCAATGAATCCAGGAGCTGGTTTTTTGAAAAGATCAACAAAATTAATAGACCACTAGCAAGACTAATAAAGAAGAAAAAGAGAAGAATCAAATAGATGCAATAAAAAATGATAAAGGGGATATAACCACCAATCCCACAGAAATACAAACTACCATCAGAGAATACTACAAACACCTCTATGCAAATAAACTAGAAAATCTAGAAGAAATGGATAAATTCCTGGACACATACACCCTCCCAAGACTAAACCAGGAAGAAGTTGAATCTCTGAATAGACCAATAACAGGCTCTGAAATTGTGGCAATAATCAATAGCTTACCAACCAAAAAGAGTCCAGGACCAGATGGATTCACAGCCGAATTCTACCAGAGGTTCAAGGAGGAACTGTTACCATTCCTTCTGAAACTATTCCAATCAATAGAAAAAGAGGGAATCCTCCCTAACACATTATGAGGCCAGCATCATCCTGATACCAAAGCCGGGCAGAGACATAACCAATAAAGAGAATTTTAGACCAATATCCTTGATGAACATTGATGCAAAAATCCTCAATAAAATACTGGCAAACCGAATCCAGCAGCACATCAAAAAGCTTATCCACCATGATCAAGTGGGCTTCATCCCTGGGATGCAAGGCTGGTTAAACATA
>NW_026655999.1:0-6285 GCF_009828535.3 Hylobates moloch
CAGAAGCTCTTTAGTTTAATTAGATCCCATTTGTCAATTTTGGCTTTCGTTGCCATTGCTTTTGGTGTTTTAGACATGAAGTCCTTGCCCATGCCTATGTCCTGAATGGTATTGCCTAGGTTTTCTTGTAGGATTTTAATGGTTTTAGGTCTAACATTTAAGTCTTTAATCCATCTTGAATTAATTTTTGTATAAGGTGTAAGGAAGGGATCCAGTTTCAGCTTTCTGCATATGGCTAGCCAGTTTTCCCAGCACCATTTATTAAATAGGGAATCCTTTCCCCATTTCTTGTTTTTGTCAGGTTTGTCAAAGATCAGATAGTTGTAGATATGCGGCATCATTTCTGAGGGCTCTGTTCTGTTCCATTGATCTGTATCTCTGTTGTGGTACCAGTACCATACTGTTTTGGTTACTGTAGCCTTGTAGTATAGTTTGAAGTCAGGTAGCGTGATGCCTCCAGCTTTGTTCTTTTGGCTTAGGATTGACTTGGCAATGTGGGCTCTTTTTTGGTTCCATATGAACTTTAAAGTAGTTTTTTCCAATTCTGTGAAGAAAGTCATTGGTAGCTTGATGGGGATGGCATTGAATCTCTAAATTACCTTGGGCAGTATGGCCATTTTCACGATATTGATTCTTCCATCCCATGAGCATGGAATGTTCTTCCATTTGTTTGTTTCCTTTTTTATTTCATTGAGCAGTGGTTTGTAGTTCTCCTTGAAGAGGTCCTTCACGTCCCTTGTAAGTTGGATTCCTAGGTATTTTATTCTCTTTGAAGCAATTGTGAATGGGAGTTCACTCATGATTTGGCTCTCTGTTTGTCTGTGATTGGTGTACAAGAATGCTTGTGATTTTTGTACATTGATTTTGTATCCTGAGACTTTGCTGAAGTTGCTAATCAGCTTAAGGAGATGTGGGGCTGAGACAATGGGGTTTTCTAGATATACAATCATGTCATCTGCAAACAGGGACAATTTGACTTCCTCTTTTCCTAATTGAATACCCTTTATTTCCTTCTCCTGCCTGATTGCTCTGGCCAGAACTTCCAGCACTATGTTGAATAGGAGTGGTGAGAGAGGGCATTCCTGTCTTGTGCCAGTTTTCAGAGGGAATGCTTCCAGTTTTTGCCCATGCAGTATGATATTGGCTGTGGGTTTGTCATAGATAGCTCTTATGATTTTGAGATACGTCCCATCAATACCTAATTTATTGAGAGTTTTTAGCATGAAGCGTTGTTGAATTTTGTCAAAGGCCTTTTCTGCATCTATTGAGATAATCATGTGGTTTTTGTCTTTGGTTCTGTTTATATGCTGGATTACATTTATTGATTTGCATATGTTGAACCAGCCTTGCATCCCAGGGATAAAGCCCACTTGATTATGGTGGATAAGCTTTTTGATGTGCTGCTGGATTTGGTTTGCCAGTATTTTATTGAGGATTTTTGCATCAATGTTCATCAAGGATATTGGTCTGAAATTCTCTTTTTTGGTTATGTCTCTGCCAGGCTTTGGTATCAGGACGATGCTGGCTTCATAAAATGTGTTAGGGAGGATTCCTTCTTTTTCTATCGATTGACATAGTTTCAGAAGGAATGGTACCAGTTCCTCCTTGTACCTCTGGTAGAATTCGGCTGTGAATCCATCAGGTCCTGGACTCTTTTTCGTTGGTAAGCTATTGATTATTGCCACAATTTCAGAACCTGTTATTGGTCTATTCGGAGATTCAACTTCTTCCTGGTTTAGTCTTGGGAGGGTGTATTTGTCGAGGAATTTATCCATTTCTTCTAGATTTTCTAGTTTATTTGCATAGAGGTGTTTGTAGTATTCTCTGATGGTAGATTGTATTTCTGTGGGATTGGTGGTGATATCCCCTTTTTCATTTTTTATTGCATCTATTTGATTCTTCTCTATTTTCTTCTTTATTAGTCTTGCTAGCGGTCTATCAATTTTTTTGATCTTTTCAAAAAACCAGCTCCTGGATTCATTAATTTTTTGAAGGGTTTTTTGTGTCTCTATTTCCTTCAGTTCTGCTCTGATTTTAGTTATTTCTAGTCTTCTGCTAGCTTTTGAATGTGTTTGCTCTTGCTTTTCTAGTTCTTTTAATTGTGATGTTAGGGTGTCAGTTTTGGATCTTTCCTGCTTTCTCTTGTGGGCATTTAGTGCTATAAATTTCCCTTTACACACTGCTTTGAACGTGTCCCAGAGATTCTAGTATGTTGTGTCTTTGTTCTCATTGGTTTCAAAGAACATCTTTATTTCTGCCTTCATTTCATTATGTACCCAATAGTCATTCAGGAGCAGGTTGTTCATTTTCCATGTAGTTGAGAGGTTTTGAGTGAGTTTCTTAATCCTGAGTTCTAGTTTCATTGCACTGTGGTCTGAGAGACAGTTTGTTATAATTTCTGTTCTTTTACATTTGCTGAGGGGAGCTTTACTTCCAACTATGTGGTCAATTTTGGAATAGGTGTAGTGTGGTGCTGAAAAAAATGTATATTCTATTGATTTGGGGTGGAGAGTTCTGTAGATGTCTATTAGGTCCACTTTGTGCAGAGCTGAGTTCAATTCCCGGATATCCTTGTTAACTTTCTGTCTCGTTGATCTGTCTAATGTTGACAATGGGGTGTTAAAATCTCCCATTATTATTGTGTGGGAGTTTAAGTCCCTTTGTAGGTCACTCAGGACTTGCTTTATGAATCTGGGTGTTCCTGTGTTGGGTGCATATATATTTAGGATAGTTAGCTCTTCTTGTTGAATTGATCCCTTTACCATTATGTAATGCCCTTCTTTGTCTCTTTTGATCTTTGTTGGTTTAAAGTCTATTTTATCAGAGACTAGGATTGCAAGCCCTGCCTTTTTTTGTTTTCCATTTGCTTGATAGATCTTCCTCCATCCCTTTATTTTGAGTCTATGTGTGTCTCTGCACGTGAGATGGGTTTCCTGAATACAGCACACTGATGGGTCCTGACTCCTTATCCAGTTTGCCAGTCTGTGTCTTTTAATTGGAGCATTTATCCCATTTACATTTAAAGTTAACATTGTTATGTGTGAATCTGATCCTGTCATTATGATGTTAGTTGGTTATTTTTCTCATTAGTTGATGCAGTTTCTTCCTAGCCTCGATGGTCTTTACAATTTGGCATGTTTTTGCAGTGGCTGGTACCGGTTGTTCCTTTCCATGTTTAGTGCTTCCTTCAGGAGCTCTTTTAGGGCAGGCCTGGTGGTGACAAAATCACTCAGCATTTGCTTGTCTGTAAAGTATTTTATTTCTCCTTCACTTATGAATCTTAGTTTGGCTGGATATGAAATTCTGGGTTGAAAATTCTTTTCTTTAAGAATGTTGAATATTGGCCCCCACTGTCTTCTGGCTTGTAGAGTTTCTGCCCAGAGATCAGCTGTTAGTCTGATGGGCTTCCCTTTGTGGGTAACCTGACCTTTCTCTCTGGCTGCCCTTAACATTTTTTCCTTCATTTCAACTTTGGTGAATCTTCCAATTATGTGTCTTGGAGTTGCTCTTCTCGAGGAGTATCTTTGTGGCGTTCTCTGTATTTCCTGAATCTGAATGTTGGCCTGCCTTACTAGATTGGGGAAGTTCTCCTGGATAATATCTTGCAGAGTGTTTTCCAACTTGGTTCCATTCTCCCCGTCATTTTCAGGTACACCAATCAGACGTAGGTTTGGTCTTTTCACATAGTCCCAAATTTCTTGGAGGCTTTGTTCATTTCTTTTTATTTTTTTTTCTCTAAACTTCCCTTCTCGCTTCGTTTCATTCATTTCATCTTCCATCAGCGATACCCTTTCTTCCAGTTGATTGCATCTGCTACTGAGGCTTCTGCAATCTTCGTGTAGTTCTCGAAACTTGGCTTTCAGCTCCATCAGCTCCTTTAAGCCCTTCTCTCCATTGGTTATTCTAGTTATCCATTCTTCTAATTTTTTTTCAAAGTTTTTAACTTCTTTGCTATTGTTTTGAATTTCCTCCCGTAGCTCAAAGTAGTTTGATTGTCTGAAGCCTTCTTCTCTCAACTCGTCAAGGTCATCCTCCCTCCAGCTTTGTTCTGTTGCAGGTGAGGAACTGCGTTCCTTTGGAGGAGGAGAGGTGCTCTGCTTTTTAGAGTTTCCAGTTTTTCTGCTCTGTTTTTTCCCCATCTTTGTGGTTTTATCTACTTTTGGTCTTTGATGATGGTGATGTACAGATGGGTTTTTGGTGTGGATGTCCTTTCTGTTTGTTAGTTTTCCTTCTACCAGACAGGACCCTCAGCTGCAGGTCTGTTGGAGTTTACTAGAGGTCCACTCCAGACCCTGTTTGGCTGGGTGTCAGCAGCGGTGGCTGCAGAACTGCAGATTTTCGTGAGACCACAAATTCAGCTGTCTGATAGTTCCTCTGGAAGTTTTGCCTCAGAGGAGTACCCAGCCGAGTGAGGTGTCAGTCTGTCCCTACTGGGGGGTGCCTCCCAGTTAGGCTGCTGAGGGGTGAGGGACCCACTTTAGGAGGCAGTCTGTCTGTTCTCAGATCTCCAGCTGCGTGCTGGGAGAACCACTACTCTCTTCAAAGCTGTCAGTCAGACAGGGACATTTAAGTCTGTGGAGGTTCCTGCTGAGTTTTTGTTTGTCTGTGCCCTGCCCCCAGAGGTGGAGCCTACAGAGGCAGGCAGGCCTCCTTGAGCTGTGGTGGGCTCCACCCAGTTCGAGCTTCCTGGCTGCTTTGTTTACCTAAGCAAGCCTGAGCAATGGCGGGCGCCCCTCCCCCAGTCTCGCTGCCACCTTGCAGCTTGATCTCAGACTGCTGTGTTAGCAATCAGCGAGACTCCGTGGGCATGGGACCCTCTGAGCCAGGTGCGGGACACAATCTCCTAGTGTGCCGTTTTCCATGCCCGTTGGAAAAGCGCAGTATTAGGGTGGGACTGACCCGATATTCCAGGTGCCGTCTGTTACCCCTTTCTTTGACTAGGAAAGGGTACTCCCTGACCCCTTGTGCTTCCCGAGTGAGGCAATGCCTCGCCCTGCTTCGGCTCGCACACAGTGCGCTTCACCGACTGTCCTGCACCCACTGTTTGGCACTCCCTAGTGAGATGAAACCGGTACCTCAAAGAGAAATGTAGAAATCACCCATCTTCTGTGTCGCTCAGGCTGGGAGCTGCAGACCGGAGCTGTTCCTATTCGGCCATCTTGGCTCCACGCCCCTAGAAAGAATAATTCATGATGACCAAGTGGGCTTTCCTCTGAGGAATGTAAAATCGTTTTAACTTTATATAATCAGTTAATGCTGAGTAACATAAACAAAAATAGTGGAGTAGAGAAGTCCCAAAGTCCATCCCTCCACAAAAACTGGCAAAGATTTGAAGATCGAGTTTTTTAAAACTTGAAACTAATCAAAAGCTTACAGCAACCAGGGAAATATTTAATAATAATTAAATAAAACCTTGAATCTCTGTAAAATAACTTTGTAACACTTTAACTTACTCAGGTTTTCCTCATTTCCCATCTTGGTGGTGGTTTTAAAGACAGCTGACATTCCAACTACAGGTACATAGTACAAGTGGGAGCAGCATGGACCTTATTCCCAAAGAACTGTGGATTTGACCTGTCTGGTGCTTCCATGAAGTATTACATAAAAGTCTTGCCTAACATCTAAGTCTTTAATCCATCTTGAATTAATTTTTGTATAAGGTGTAAGGAAGGGATCCAGTTTCAGCTTTCTACATATGGCTAGCCAGTTTTCCCAGCACCATTTATTAAATAGGGAATCCTTTCCTCATTGCTTGTTTTTTTCAGGTTTGTCAAAGATCAGATAGTTGTAGATATGTGGCATTATTTCTGAGGGCTCTGTTCTGTTCCATTGATCTATGTCTCTGTTGTGGTACCAGTACCATGCTGTTTTGGTTACTGTAGCCTTGTAGTATAGTTTGAAGTCAGGTAGCGTGATGCCTCCAGCTTTGTTCTTTTGGCTTAGGATTGACTTGGTGATGCGGGCTCTTTTTTGGTTCCATATGAACTTGAAAGTAGTTTTTTCCAGTTCTGTGAAGAAAGTCATTGGTAGCTTGATGGGGATGGCATTGAATCTATAAATTACCTTGGGCAGTATGGCCATTTTCACGATATTGATTCTTCCAACCCATGAGCATGGAATGTTCTTACATGTTAGACCTAAAACCATAAAAACTCTAGAAGAAAACCTAGGCAATGCCATTCAGGACATAGGCGTGGGCAAGGACTTCATGTCTAAAACACCAAAAGCAATGGCAACAAAAGCCAAAATTGACAAATGGGATCTAATTAAACTAAAGAGCTTCTG